>NW_003302555.1:24179959-24225740 GCF_000004255.2 Arabidopsis lyrata subsp. lyrata
ATGAACAAAACGACGTCGTTTTGTCGTAACGATTGAATTAAATCCGCTAAAGTCAATCTTAGATCCCCAAATCGAGCAAAATCCCTAACCCTAAATAGAGTATGATTTGAAACTCGGGATTTTATTGAACAGTTACGGCAAAACAACGTCGTTTTATGTTTAGAAGGAATACTTGTTAGTGTTTTGATCAACAAACGAACTCTGTTTTAACAGAGTATGAAGAACAAAACCAAAATGAAAAATAGAGTATGAAGAAACTTGATTTTTATTGATAAGATAAAATGTATTACACACAATGATGTTATTGAGTTTGACTCGATCTACTTATACAACACGAAACAACGTGTATGTACATGTGTTAATCGAAAAGACACAACTTTACGAACAGACACAACTATACGTACGTACATTCGTGACTCTTACGTAAATAACTATTTTATATGAATACGACTTTAGGTTATATGACTTATATGAGATTTGATCAGGGCCGTGGCTACGTTACCCAAAATGAAACCTTCGCCTACGGCCTCATTTTAATTAAAAAATTCAACAGCATATTAGTGTAAATTTAAACCAAAGTTTTACTATAGAAACGTGATGCTATTGTTTTTTTTTTTTCTGGCTTCTAAACATGATATTTTTGATAAATCGTGTTAGTGAGATTTTTTTTTTTTCAAAATTTAGTAATTAGTTAGAAATTTAAAAGAAAACACTGAAATAAAAATAATAAGGTGATACAAGGTCCCTTGACGACCATTGCTTCTTTTATTAACAATGGATTTGAACTTTCTTTATAGTTTTGATTAAGCCTGGGCATAATACCCGAACCCGACCCGAATATCCGAACGCCCAGGCCTAGTTTTGATGTTTTAACTATCTTCGCTATTCACAAAAATATTATTAAATATTGGTTTTGAAAATTTATTTAACGATTTTCTATAAAATCATTACGTTTCAGAATTAAT
The DNA here is from genome assembly GCF_000004255.2 of Arabidopsis lyrata subsp. lyrata. NCBI lineage: Eukaryota > Viridiplantae > Streptophyta > Magnoliopsida > Brassicales > Brassicaceae > Arabidopsis > Arabidopsis lyrata. The sequence goes on from NW_003302555.1 coordinate 24,180,925, forward strand.
ATTTTATGTTTACCTCAAAAAAGATTTATATTAGGGGAGATGATTAGTATTTTGATTTTTTTTCTTATGTACCGCTTATGGCCTTTGTATCTCTTGGCACGGCTCTGGATTTGATTATAGTTCAACAATACTGTCATTTTTAATTAGCGGGTCTGTTAACAGAAAATTAATCCCGTTAACATTGTCTGTTAACTCACTTAACGTCATGCCTAATATGACCAAGTCAATGAAAGTTTGGTGTTTATTTGGAAAGTCAACATAAGTTTAATATTTATTTGGAAAGTCAACATAAATTAGATATTTATTTCGTTTCGTCGTGACTTGAGGATTTAAATCAACGTTTTGAATAAGTTGGGGATTTTAATGACATTTTTCCCAATTTAAAATTAGTTATGGGAGTGTATCTTCTCTAGTTAGATCTAATTTCAAAGCTGGAAAGCTAGTAGAGAATACGATCTCATGGAAATGAAGCAAACATCGACTTATCAGGGAGATTATATTAGGATCAATGACATACAAGGCCATATTGCTATCTCGGTGGTTCCTTGAATATGCTAGTTACTTGGATCCCAAGCAACAACACTATTAGATTAATGAGTAGAGAAATCTGTGGGTTGCATCTAGACTACACTGCTATGAAATCTGATTAGATATCTTCAAATATAAAAGGGGCTTGCGAACGGTGGTGAAAGGTTTAGCGATTCTGATCCATGCAGACTGTAGGTCGATCACAACACAAGCTAATAGTTGTAGGCTAAGCATTGTCGGAACAGAAGCACAACTCAAATTATCTTCTTTTTTTTTTGTTTCTTTTTGTCTTTATCTTTCAAAAGATAATGAAACTATACTAATCTTGGCTCATATAAAGAAAATTAATATTTTTATAATAGACAATAAGTGAGGCAATGCAAATTTTGAATAGTCAATATTGACGTTTGGTTTTGGGGATATTACAGAAATGGGCATTTATTGGGCCAGAAATTTGAAAAATGGAACTTTTATATGCACTTATGAAAATGGGTATTTGTTAGAGGGGAAGATGACGGTTTTGCCCTTATCTTCAATTGATGGTGATGACAACCCATCGTCTTCTTCGCCGTGACAGATCTTCCAACTATGGCAGTTCTTGCTTCTCACCGAACGGTGTTTCCGGCTTCTCTATCAACACAATCTCTGTCAAATCTATCAACCATCACTTTTAATTATATCAATGTCGTCTCCTTCGCCTCCGACTCAGATTACGTGTCCACCACCAATCTCCTCCGATGAGTTGCAGCAAAATCCAATTAAACGAGTTTTGATTGAAGGAATCTAAACCCTATGGGGATGATGCCTTAACCCAAGGGCTCTAATCTTAAACATGGATGGAATCAATTAATCTCTCATTCATCTATAACTCTAAACCAAAATTCGATCGTCGTCGGAGCTCACCTTCGTTTTCACTGTTTGTAACACATGAGATTGAAAGGGAAAATCATTTTCAAGTGATGTTCGATATGGGTTTCAAACTGCAGCTTTCAGTAGAACACCGGAATCGGATAATGTTTGGCCGGATTAATGTTTTCTGGAATTGTGCTGCAGCTCTGACGAGGGTTAAATCGTCTTTGTCTTAACTAAGAAATGCTCAATTATGTAAGGCCGGACAAAGAGTCCGAAATTGATAATTTCTGTGGGAAAAAAGCCCAATCCGGTAATTTAATCTTTGGTTTTAGGTTTGAATTGGCCAGAAGACGACTTGGAAAGCATTTTATGGGGAAAATTCCACACGGGAGTCCCATCTGAAGTTGAAGGACTAGCTTAATCTACACGGCACTTATTAAGAATGATTATTCTTAGGAGTGTCAAAATGGTTAACCCAACCTAAATCAACTCATTACCCAATGAACTCATTTAATTTGATGGGTTAGATGGTTAAATAGGTTGACCCATTAATGTAATAAATAAATTAATAATTAAAATAAATTAATAATTAAAGTAAATTAACAACAAAAAGAAAATAATAATAATAATCACGGATTTATGTTTTTGGCGGGAAAATCACAGATTTACGTTTTTGGCGGAAAAATCACGAATTTACTTTTCTGGCGGGAAAATCAAGTATTAACGTTTTTAGCGTGAAAATCACGAATTTACGTTTTGACGAGAAAATCACAGATTTACGTTTTTGGCGGAAAAATCACGAATTTACGTTTTTGGCGGGAAAATCATAGATTTATGTTTTTGGCGGAAAAATTATGGATTTACGTTTTTGGCGGGAAAATCACGAATTTATGTTTTTGGCGGGAAAATCACAGATTTATGTTTTTGGCGAGAAAATCACAGATTTACGTTTTTGGCGGGAAAATCACAGATTTATGTTTTTGGAGGGAAAATAATGGATTTACGTTTTTGGCGGGAAAATTGTGTATTCACATTTTTGGCGGGAAAATTAAGGATCATATTCAATCGGTTTAGAAGTTTTGGTTAGACTCAAATTGAAATCGGTTTAGAGATTTGGATTGGTTTAATTCAATTTAACAAAAATTGATGGGTTAAATGGGTAAACCATTGAAACCATTGACCCATTACAACCCAACTCAGTTCATCCATCAACCCATTTGACTCAATAACTCATTTGATTGTGTTTCAAAAGAGAATTGCTTCTATCAAGATAGCCGCCTTGTCAGAAGTCCTTCTCCAAGCAGTTTATGCGCTTAAACCCTCGCCGTATCGCCAGAATTGATTTAACCAATAGACATATATATTATCTTTCTTACTTCTGACCTGTGGTGCTCTATACATATTGGTGAAGTCTTCTCCTCTCGTGGAATCCATGGCACCTCTCACTTCTCCAGCACACTGGTCCAGAAACAACTACCCAGTTTTGATAAAACCAAGGCAGCCCTGTGCTGGCAAAAGGGGGGTCGGGGTTTGGTGAACCAACTGGTCGCTCCTCTAGTTGAAGTATCGGGCCCCTTTTCGTTGCCTAGGTTACACCTTCGGAATACCCCAGAAGGGAATTTCTCTCTACTTCCCTAAATCTTCACTTGATGCCACGCCGACTCTCCTTTCGTCATAAGGCGTGGAATTAGACCAAGGGGAATCTCCATAGAAACAGGTCCCTCTGATTTCGCGCGTAGGAGATCGAGACACAGCCCAAGGGCTATGCTATCACAGTCAGGTGCGAAGCAATTACCCCTATTTGGAAAGTACCCTTCTTCCTATTTAGGGGGTTGAGGTGAGCTTAATACCTAAGCCTGTAATTGACGGCTGGAGGGAGCTATCCTACTCTGTTAGGAGCTGGCTAGGAAGTGCCGTACGTGACATTTCTTCCCTCCCTTCCGCCGATGAAACTACTCTTGCAAATTAAAGGTTCACGTCTTCGTAACTAAGACAAGCATTAGAATGTAAAGGTGGGCTTACAGGCTTGCAGACCTTGTTTGTTAATAGAAGAGAAGCCCCTCCTCTTCGACTGGTCAAGCATCTTTGGGAATACCCAGATTAGTCTGTTGGTCGGATTCTTGCCACTGCCGTAGGTGCCTCTACATGAGCTTCAGGTAACCAAATATGAACTGGTACCATAGGCACTTTGACGGCGAAAGAGGCGAAAGTCGTTGGGCGATTCGTGGCCCTATCCGCCGCGGTCGCATTCGCTTACATCAAAGCAAGAAAGCCCGTATAGCTCAACTGCACTGTGACCAGAAAGAGAAAAAAGAAAGAAAAGGGCCAGGGATTTGCCGACTGAGGCTCTTTTCAAGTTTGCCTACGTATCTGTTTTGCGCTTAGAGTCCTTTCGGAACCCTGGCCTGTAAGCCCAGATCTGGGATTAGAATCTTCTATGAAAAATAGAATTCTAATCCTTGAAGCCAAAAATACTCCTTTCCTGCTTGGTAAGGAAAAGGGCCACTATTGGGGGGAAATTAAGGAATCCCTCCATAATTCCCCCGTACTCTATTAATTTCTCAGTCCCTCTAGTCGGGTGGGCGCCGGCCGGTCTTTCGGCCAGATCCCCCTAAAAACCGTACGTGCGGGTCTCCCCGCATGTTGACATTGCGAAATTGTGTGAAATAAATCAAAGATGGATCTTTTTCACGCCCGATTCGAGATGCTTCCTTAAGCGCTATGCCATATCTGGTAGCTTCCCTTTGGCTTCAGCAATCAAAGATCGAAGGATAGGACTACTCCGTGAATGGGCAGATAGGACTACTCTTGCTTGTGAATGGGCGGCCTCGATCGGCTATGGGATATGCAATTCTCTTCCCTGACCTAACACAGAGCAAAGTACGCGCTAGTGCTAGTACACGAGTAAACCGCTTTCACCTAGCTATTGCTCACTAACAGAACCTTCGATTCCCAGTAGTAAGTCGTCGGCATATCGCGCGTAACAAATCCTTATTAAGTAATGGGTTTTTAAGGGGGCCTGCTTACGGGCCAGGCCTCTCTCTGACCTGATAACTAGTATCGCCTCCCCGCCCAGCTCTATCAGCAGGCCCTTTCTTTTGCTTTGAAAATGATTGTTCTAAAATGGTTATTCCTCTATGTGTGTCGTGCAGCGGAATCATGGCAATTAGGAGAGAGGGAGTTCCCCGTAATCCGAAATATGATTTAGTACAGAGGCCGGCCGACCCCAAAGTCCTCCAAGAAATCTTTCAATTTCTTATTTTACTATGTTCAACTCTCTGTATTCCTCTATCCGTAGAGTACATTGAATGTACAGAAATGGCTATAACTAAGTCCTAACAAAGCTACCAACCTTCTTATACTTCCAGACAAGTAAGGGGTTCCTCCAGGTGCTGGTGTTGAGTTAAACAAACAAACGGGAGTCAGATAATAAGAAACGAAAACAAAGACTTTTCGGACTGGATAGAGGTAGCGGCCAATCGACTGGATAGAGGTAGCGGCACAGACAGCTACGGATGGATAGAATTACGTCAGCTTGTCGGGTCAGTAGATATGCCCAGCATCCATTTTTACTAGAAATGAAATGGTACAGAGAAGCGCAGTGAGCGGTAGCAACCATTGACTACTCGGGCCGGGCCTTGCAGCCAGAAAATGGGACTCGATCAGCTCAGCAAACCCCCTACTTCAAGGGGAATCGAAGAAGTGAAAGAGATAGTGAAACTGGGGCAAGAAGAACTTAAAAGCCCTACCTACCATTATATTTAATAAAATGAAAGTCAAGCATTTTTGCTCTTTATTTCATTTTATTTGTCGCCCCATTCTTCCTCCTTATCTCGAACTCGGAAGAAAGAGTATCTAAATAGGTCTTTAGAGGACTATGCCAAGTAACCCCAGAAATTTTTTTAGGTGGATATTTTCCGTGGGAATTCACTTTTCTTTTTCATTTATGTAAACGGGGAAGAATGAAAATAGAAATGGTTGCTCTACCCGAACTGAGTCTTATTCCTCGGCTTTTACTTCGAAGATACTCAAGTCTACTCTTTAGCGAGGGACTACTTTCTTTGCCGAGGGAAATGTGCCTACTTTATTGTTTATTGGCTGAGGGATTGGAGTAGACCTACCTTCATCCATAACTGGTTAAGCGGATCCTGGTTACTTTCTTTCACTGCCGAAACTTACCTTGCTCAAAAGGTACTAATCCGAACTAAGACCCGCTACTCCAGGCATCGGGATAAGAAGATTAGGACTTTCAGCCTTAACTTCTTGTTGAGAGGAAGTCAGGAAGCTGTTTAAACGTTTTCATTCCTGCAATCTTTAGATCGTTCCTAGCCCGGCATAGGTAATCGAGGAGAAATGAGCTAGATCTTAACGTCCTGCTTCGAGAAGTCCACCACCAGTGACCCCGAAAAATTGACAAATTCCCTTTTCTTAGGACCACATGCGAGATAACGAAAAAAAAAAGAGAGAATGGGACTCATTTGAGTCAAAATTTTTAACTCATTAGGGTTCATGGATTGAGTTGAGTTGAGTTGACCCATGAATCTTGACCCATTTTGACACCTCTAATTATTCTACTTGTCCTCAATAAACTCAAATTTTCTTTTGCTCATTGAGAATGACTTTTCTAAAATTCTAAACACAATTCCATCCTTTTTTTTTTTTTATAAACCCTATCGGCTGATCCAGTTAGCCCGGTAGAAACGCACTGAAGTGCTTCAGAGTGGACTTCTCCCCGAAGGGCCACCACACTGTCTGTCCCGGGTTTGGAATGTTTTCCGACTAATGCTAGGGGGTAGCCAGATCGCCTGTTACTGATTACCAGGTAAACTGTTTGGCCCAAACCCAGACTTCCCACACATGTGATTTTTGTTTCCAAGGTGGATCGAACTTGGATTAGTTCCTTCCAACCTTTCCCCAATTTTCTCTTACCACTAGACCACCGATGTGTGGGCCAATTGCCATCCTTTTGATGCCGAGAACGAATGTAGTAGTCTCAAATTGCATTTTATAATATTTCGAGTCAAGTCCACTGGAAGGACTCATAAGATGTTTAGTAGGGAAGACTTTTCATCAAAAGACTTCAAATCATCAAAGTCGATGGAACTTTATGTTTTCTATATATATATATATATATATATGTATTGACCCGTAAAGCTAACTTACCATCACTACTCGAATACTTTTTTTCTTTCACAAATATGAAAGCCTTCTTATCAAATCAGAAAATGAGCTTCCCTCTTCGTTCCATCTGTTTCCTTTTCCTTATTCCAATTTTCGTAATCACGTTTGTTTCTGCTACACAACACTTGTGTCATTCCGACCAAAAGGATGCTCTTCTTGAGTTCAAGAATGAGTTTGCGATGGTTGATTTAGAATCATGGGTGAACAAAAGTGATTGTTGTTCTTGGGATGGTATCACGTGTAAGTCTGGAAAAGTGATCGGGCTAGACCTTAGTTCCGTCTTCCTCTATGGCCAGCTAAAATCCAATAGTAGTCTTTTTAAACTGCTTCATCTCCGTGATCTAAACCTTGCAAACAACTATTTCAACAATTCACCAATACCGGCCGATTTTGATAAACTCATAGGGCTAGAAAGACTTAACCTCTCTCATTCTTTTCTTTCAGGCCAAATTCCAACCAACCTTCTTCAGCTAACCAAGTTGGTGTCTCTCGATCTTTCTTATTCTTGTTCTTTTTTTTCTTTTCCTTGTTTTTCGATGCCGCTGTCCATTGATGAATCTTTTCTTCCTCTACTTGCTCGAAACTTGAGAAACCTTAAAGAGCTGGATATGAGTTCCGTAAACATTTCTTCAGAAATCCCCCACGACTTTTCAAACATGTGTTCTCTAAGTTTGCTAAATCTTGCTAATTGCAACCTGTTTGGAGAATTTCCAAGCAGTGTTTTTCTAATACCCAGTTTACAGTCCATTATGTTGGATGGAAATTCAAATCTGAGAGGCAATCTTCCCCTATTCCGTGAAAATAACTCTATGCTAGAGTTGAGCATTCACAACACATCTTTTTCAACCTCAAACATTTGACTTCTTTGACTCTTTCCTTTTCTAAGTTCTTAGGGAATATTCCATTTGTACTTGGGAACCTTTCTAATCTCTCCCATCTCGATCTTTCTTACAACAATTTGGTTGGCGAAATCCCATCTTCAATTGGCAATCTAAATCAGTTGACCGATTTTGATGTTAGTGTTAACAAGCTCGGTGGAAATTTGCCAGCTACACTAATCAAATTGATCGAACTACGTTCTCTCAGTCTCTGTTCCAATCAGTTCACTGTGGAAGTCGAAACTAACACAATCGAGATTTGTCTAGGGTTTTAATTTAGGGATACGATTTGCGTGAATTCTCAAAGAACGGCAGAATCAATTGATACCAAAGATGGTGTTCTTGATATTATTAATGAAAAGAGCAGATTTGATCGTACAAGAGTTTGATCGTAAAAGGAAAAAGGTGTTTGTGCTATAAGAGCTTTGTGTAGTGTAAATTCTAGAGCGATATTGCCTCCCCTTCTATGAGAACCTTGAATCTCCTTATATAGCGATCATAAACCGCCTCTCCAGCGATATTCTCGGAAGATTTCCATTTATCTTGAAGTCGGCTAGAATATCGCGGATCAGGATAATTTCCTTATTCTTCGGAGTCTTTGGAAGATTTCCTGATTTGGGTCGATCTTTCTAGATTCTCTCTTATCATTTCCGGGTATATCGGAAATGATGCCTTGCTTGGAAATGATACTCCGAGGGTGAATATTCACTAAGTCCTTGCCTCGGGTTGCTTGGTTCAAGTGGCCTAAAGACCGCCTCGGGTGACTGACGACTTCGCCTCGAGTAGCTAGGAGGCTTCTTCGCGAGGACAGGCTCGGATACCCGAAGAAGAATGGGCTCGGGTACCCAGAGAGGAGTGGGCTCGGGTACCCGGAGAAGAGTGGGCTCGGGTACCCGGAGAAGAGTGGGCTCGGGTACCCGGAGAAGAGTGGGCTCGGACAACCGAGCTGTCTGGCAGGGTACCCCGAGCTGTCTGGCAGGGTACCCCGAGCTGTCTGGCAGGGTGCCCCGAGTTGTCTGGCAGGGTACCCCGAGCTCGTTAACAGGTTCAGGATGTTTGAAGTTTGGCTCGGTTTCAGAAGGTGGATGGAATCCGACCCCAACATTCACAAGTTCCCTTCCACCTAACATTAGCCAACTCTCCAAATTAGAGTCTTTTTGTGAGGATTCTTTTACGGGAGCCATTCTTTCATCCCTACTTAAGATTCCCTCATTGACGGACATCTCTCTGGATTGTAACCATCACAACAACCTCCTTGGGATAGAGAATATCTCTATGTTACCTAATTTACAATCTTTTTCTATTCACCACAACAATTACAACAAAGTCGGTCTAGTTGACTTAAATGTCTTCTCGTCTCTTAGGAAGCTAAAGAGATTATATATTTCAGGCATCCCTATTTCAACAGCAAACATTACTTCTCATTCGGATTTTCCATCACATTTGTTTGAGTTGCGCTTGCTAGACTGCAACCTCACTGAGTTCCCATATTTCATAAGAAACGGGAGAAGTCTACATAGTCTAGCTTTTTCCAACAACAAAATCAAAGGTCAAGTACCAAACTGGTTGTGGAGACTGCCAGAGTTGTTAGCTGTGGATCTTTCGAGGAACTCGCTCAGCGGTTTTAATGGATCCTTAAAAGTTTCTCTTGAAAGTAAAGTCTTGAATGTAGATTTACGCTCAAATGCTTTCCAAGGACCACTCTTCATACCATCCATGTTTCTCTTATTCTTTGATGGTTCGAAGAATAACTTCACAGGAGAGATACCTCAATCAATATGTGGAAGATCTCTATACGTCCTAGATCTATCAGACAACAACCTCCACGGCTCAATTCCTTGGTGTTTAGAGACTCAAATGGGTTCTCTTACAGCTCTAAATCTCCGTAACAATAGCCTCAGCGGAAGTTTACCTGATATATTTATGAACGCCAAGAAATTAGGGTCACTTGACGTGAGTCACAACCGAATGGAGGGGAAGCTTCCTTCTTCTCTTATTGGTTGCTCTGCTCTTGAATTTTTAAATGTGGGAAGCAACGGAATCGACGACATATTTCCCTTCCAGTTGAATTCTTTACAGAAGCTTCAAGTTCTTGTCCTCCGCTCTAACAAGTTTCATGGCAAGTTACATAACGATGATGGGTTTTACGTTGGATTTCCTCAGTTGAAAATCATTGATGTATCGCATATTTAATGACTTCTTCGGCACCTTGCCCTCTGATTACTTCTTGAACTGGACTGCAATGTCTTCCAAGAGATATAGTAATATGGAACATGAGTACATTACCAATTTATATATCTACTACAGCTCACTTGACTTGATGAGTAAAGGAGTGTCAATGGAGATGGAACTTATCCCTAAAATCTACACGTCCATAGATTTTTCAGAAAATCAACTTCATGGACAGATTCCTGATTCCATTGGTCTGTTGAAGGAGCTTCTTAATCTCAACATGTCTAGTAATGCTTTCACAGGCCATATCCCATCTTCTTTGGCAAATCTGACGAATCTCGAGTCACTAGACCTATCCCAAAACAAGATTTATGGTGAGATTCCTCCTGAGCTTGGGACCCTATCTTCTCTCGCGTGGATAAACGTTTCACATAACCAGCTTGTAGGTTCCATACCACAAGGCACACAGTTTCAACGACAGCAATGCTCCTCCTATGAAGGAAACCCCGGACTTAATGGCCCTTCCCTTAAGGATGTTTGTGGAGATATCAAAGCGTCAACACCACCACAACCCGAACTGGTGGAGACAAAAGAAGAAGAAAAAGAAGAATCGTTGAGTTGGATAGCAGCAGGTTTAGGCTTTGCACCTGGAGTTGTACTTGGACTGACTATGGGATACATAGTGGCTTCATACAAGCATCAGTGGTTCGTGAAGACTTTTGGCCGAAGCAAGCAACAGAGCACCAGATCTCGTTAAGTCACTCATCGATCACACTCCCTTCCTTAAAGAATTAATGTTGTTCAGTTAAATAAATTGGTGTGTATAATATCATAAATAATTTGTTGTATTTCATGAATAAAAAAACAAGAGTGTGATGAATCAAGTTTTATGTATAATAAAGTATGTTTTAGTTCATAGATTTGAATATGTTTCCAACTTTCTACATTGTTGGTGACTAATATAAATATTATTGTTGAGTGATTGCAATTTTACATTCTTTGATTAGTTCAGTAACAAAACATCAACATTAATTAACATGCACACGTCGATTAATAACATTGGTAACTGACAAAAAGATCACGTTTCATCACGTACACAGCTTCGTCCCTCTTTTGTTTCAAAGGCTTTAATATCCTGATTTGGAGGCTTTCTCCGAGGTCGCGTTGGTAGATGAATCTGACCATTTTGATATATTTCTTGAGAAAAATGTACTGGTAGATGAAACATGGATACAATGCAGTCTATTTAGCTTAAGTTCTTCTGACCTTGGGTTTGGACCATTGATGCAGGGGTGCTGACAAATTTCTAGTCTTCAGGTTCATAGACAAGGGCATTACATATTACTTTTGTTGCGTATTGCCTATTTTGTATTCAAACCAAGTAAGGAAATTAGAGAAACTAAACAAGAAAGAATCAGTCTACTTATGCTAATGGAGTTGTTGTGTTAATTGTTTGAGTTGATTGTAAAACAAGCAAGCTTAAAAAACTAATCTAGTGGGAGTGATTGTGTAGTTGTTGGTAAATTCAGCGAGTGGTTAGCTTACTCTCTCTATAAGTTTGTATGTGTTATGTTTTGTAAAATTTATTAAAAAAATGTACTAGTTTCATATCTCCATTCTCTCAAGACTCTTGAGAACTTTCACAAAACACTTATTAGAATAAACACTTGAAACAGAGAAATGCAGAGCAACAAGATAACAAAATCTATTAGTGCAATAACTTTGTCATAGAACTTACTGCATTAGAATAAACGATCACATATTCAAGAAAGAAGTCATGATTTCAATATTTTTCAGTCTGAATAACCACTTTTCTTAAATGCATATGTTGGGGATGTAATATGTTCTTGCGTTTTTGGCAGTCAGAAGTAGAAAGTATCCATTGTTCCTTTCCCACATGGTTTTAAGTTCCTTTGAATATAGTAGGAACTAGGAAGGTATTTGTCAGTTTATATGAGTTTCATCTTTTTGTATATACACGAGAGCGTTGCTAAGATCAATGATGGAAATAAACAGGTACATGTTTATGACGGAGGAGTATATAACGAGTTCTTGAAAATGATCTTATGTTTTCCTCTGTTATTTAGCATACTAAACCATTAATTAGTCTAAAAGATTAATCAAAAAAAAAAAAAAATTGGTGTTCAAAAAAAAAAAAAAAAAAAAAAAGATTAATCAAAAATGATAAAGAAAGAACTTAAGAATTGTTTTTAAGAATAGCACTTAGTCATCCTTATAGACTGTTCCGACCTGGTGAAGATGGTGTCTTCCCCGTAAGAGTGGCCAGCATTCGCAACATACCTAGAGGAGATTCGGAGTGATAAAGATGAGTTTGAATCTTTTTCATTATCTTTAATTACTCGAAATGCTAATATGAAAGCGGATAAACTGGCACGAACTGTTCGTACCCCGCCGCATCTTATCACCTATGTAAACAATTTTCCCCAGCATTGGTTTAATTGAGCCAATCTAATATAGTTGTTGACACAAAAAAAAAAAAATAGCACTCAATCATAAAGAATTAAAGATCCACGAACTAGTGAAATTTGTAATCTGGTATATAATCAATTTTTGTATTATGATACATAAATTGACCATATGACTATGAACTATAATACACATATACATATTCAATTATGATATAAGTGGACTAATTAATATATTAAAAACATATTAACGACTTTGACACCAAAAAACTAGAGATTAAAAATATGATAAAAACACATCATATGATAAATATATATATATTCTATGATAAATAATTGTATAACGTTGAAATTAAAAGGAAAATATTTTAATCAAAACAAAAAAAAAATACAACAACTAATATAACCTTCAACTATGTTATTTATATTAAAAAAGTACAATTTTGTTTCGGAATTAAAAATTTAAAACCTAATAAACAGTAAATCATTACATAGAAAACAATGAATTAAATTTTTTGTCATGTGGTGTACGGTTAAATTTTAGTTGTTTTAAATCCTATTTGTGTCACAATTATGTGAAAAAGCTTGTACCCTAATATCAGATATATAATTATACTTAATGGCTCTTGCATGTCAAATGTAATCGACAGCAATTAACCTGCACAATGCACACATCTGTTTCTATAATGAAGCTTTGACCATTGACACTTATAGAGTTATAGGTTACAATTTACATGATTAAACAGAAACAAAGCATCAATTCCGAACCACCTGATTCGGACAATAGTTGGACTTCAAACCCTCACTAGCCTGATACAAAAGCGAGATAATTTTGAATCGAAAATTAGATAGTCAACTTTGGTAGCAACTGCCATCAGAATCATGTAATAAATTAAACACAGAAGATTCAAATTTTGGTGTTCAAAAAAAAAAAAAAAAAAAAGGATTCAAATTTTAAAATTGGTTATCGGAGTTGTATCTCCTCTACCTAGATTTAATTTCAAAGCTAGCTGGAAAGCTAGTAGAGAATACGATCTCGCGGAAATGAAGCAAACATCAACTTATCGAGGCGATTATATCAGGTTTAATGGCCATATTGCTATCTTGGTGGTTCCTTGGATCCCAAGCAACAATATTAGATCAACCGTACGTACGCAGCAGATCCAGACTACATTACATTGCCATGAAATCTGATTATTCAGATCTTCAAGATTATTGCCAAGGGTGGTTTAGGTCGATCACAAGGCACTATATATTAATATAGTTATATGTTTAATATTTATCTCTTGTTGATAATCATGGCTAATATAGTTATAGGCTAAGCATTGTCGGAACAGAAGCACAATTCAAATTATTCTGTGAAATGAGAGAACATGTAGAGAAGATTCGTTGAGAGAAAAAGAGGCAGTGAGAGATAGAACGTAACGTAGTAGCGTCAATATTCGTTTTGTGATATCAGCCAACGCGCAGCGTCAATATTGAATTTTCAACCTCGCCAAGTCTACAAGTTTTGTTTAGTTTTTGTCTTTATATTTTAATCTTGGCTCATAATTTTATAATGTACTTAATGGGAAGCAAAACAAATTTTGGTCAATATTGACGTTTTTTTAGGTTTGAATTGGCCAGAGGATGACTTGGAAAGCATTTCATGGATAAACACGGCACTTAGCTAGATTATATTTTACTTGTCCTCACTAAACTCCAATTTTCCTTAGCTCATTGAGAATGACCTTTTCTAAAATTTTAAATACAACTTTATGTTTTCATCAAAAGACTTGAATTCATCAAAGTTGATGAAACTTTATGTTTTCGTACGTTATATATGTAGTAGGGAACCACTTCATTAAAAAGACCCGAAACACTAATTTACCATCACTACTCGGAACACTTTTTCTTTTCACAAATATTTAGTGAAAAAATGAGCTTCCTTTTTCGTTCCATCTGTTTCCTTATCCTCATTCCAAGTTTCCTAATCACGTTTGTTTCTGCTACGCAACACTTGTGTTATCCCGACCAAAAAGATGCTCTTCTTGAGTTCAAGACTGAGTTTGAGATGGTTGATTCAAAATCATGGGTGAACAAAAGTGATTGTTGTTCTTGGGATGGTATCACATGTGATGCTAAGTCGGGAAAAGTGATCGGGCTAGACCTTAGTTCCATCTTCCTCTATGGCCAGCTTAAATCCAACAGTAGTCTTTTTAAACTGCATCATCTCCGTGATCTAAACCTGGCTAACAACAATTTCAACAATTCGCCAATACCAGCTGAGTTTGATAAACTCATAAGGCTAGAAAGACTTGACCTCTCTCGGTCTTCACTTTCAGGCCAAATTCCAATAAACCTTCTTTGGTTAACCAAGTTGGTGTCTCTTGATCTTTCTTCTAGTGATTTTTCCATTGATGACAAATCTTCTTATTCTTTATCCATTGATGAATCTTTTCTTCGTCTACTTGCTCGAAACTTGAGGAACCTTAGAGAACTGGATTTGAGCTACGTAAAATTTTCTTCAGAAATCCCCCACGAGTTTTCAAACATGCAGTCTCTAAGATCTCTAAATCTTAACGGCTGCAACCTGTTTGGAGAATTTCCAAGCAGTGTTCTTTTGATTCCCAACTTACAGTCTATTGACTTGGGGAACAATCCTAATCTAAGAGGCAATCTTCCCGTTTTTCGTGAAAATAACTCTTTGCTAGAGTTGACCATTTTCTACACAGCCTTTTCAGGTGCCATACCTGATTCCATTAGCAAGCTCAAAAATTTGACTTCTTTAACCCTTTCTGTTTCCAAGTTCTCTGGGAAGATTCCGTTTTCACTTGGGAACCTTTCTCATCTCTCCTATCTCAGTCTTTCTTCTAATAATCTTGTTGGTGAAGTCCCATCTTCAATTGGCAATCTAAACCAATTGACAAATTTTTATGTTGATGGTAACAAGCTTAGTGGAAACTTGCCAGCTACACTTAGCAATTTGACCAAACTAAATGCACTCTCTATCTCTTCCAACCAGTTCACAGGTTCCCTTCCACCTAGTATTAGCCAACTCTCCAAATTAGAGTTCTTTTTTGCTGATGATAATCCTTTTATAGGAGCCATTCTTTCATCCCTACTCAAGATTCCCTCATTGACTAGGATCTATTTGAGTTATAACCAACTCAACGACCTTGTTGGGATTGAGAATATCTTTATGTTACCTAATTTAGAAACCTTTTATATTTACCATTACAATTACACCAAAGTCCGTCCAGTTGACTTAAATGTCTTCTCGCCTCTTAAGCAGCTAGGCACATTATATATCTCAGGCATCCCCTTTTCAACAACAAACATCACTTCTAATTCAGATTTTCCATCAAGTTTGGAATATTTGAGCTTGAGAGGCTGCAACATCACTGATTTCCCTGATTTCA
Source organism: Arabidopsis lyrata subsp. lyrata (assembly GCF_000004255.2). NCBI lineage: Eukaryota > Viridiplantae > Streptophyta > Magnoliopsida > Brassicales > Brassicaceae > Arabidopsis > Arabidopsis lyrata. Next base: position 24,196,363 of record NW_003302555.1, read on the forward strand.
TAAGAAAGGGGAGAAATCTACAGATTCTAGACCTTTCCAACAACAAAATCAAAGGTCAAGTACCAAACTGGTTGTGGAGAATGCCAAAGTTGAATAGTGTGGATCTTTCTAACAACTCGCTCAGCGGTTTCCATGGATCCGTTAATGCATCTCACAAGAGTCAACTCACGAGTTTAGACCTAAGCTCAAATAATTTTCAAGGACCACTCTTCATCCCATCCAAGTCTCTCAAATATTTTTCTGGTTCTAAGAATAACTTCACTGGAGAGATACCTCGATCAATATGTGGACTAAGCTCTCTAGAGATCCTAGATCTATCAAACAACAACCTCCATGGTTCAATTCCTTGGTGTTTCGAAACTCTGATGATTTCTCTTTCAGATCTAGATCTCCGTAACAACAGCCTCAGCGGAATTCTTCCCGAAATATTTATTAACGCGACAAAGTTAAGTTCACTTGATGTTAGCCACAACCAACTGGAGGGAAAGCTTCCTGCTTCTCTTACTGGTTGCTCTGCTCTGGAAGTTCTAAATGTTGGAAGCAATATAATCAACGACATGTTTCCCTTCCAGTTGAATTCTTTGCAGAAGCTTCAAGTTCTTGTCCTCCGCTCTAACAAGTTTCATGGCACATTACATAACGTTGACGGGGTTTGGTTTGGATTTCCTCAGTTGCAAATCATTGATGTATCACATAATGAATTCTTCGGTACCTTGCCATCTGACTACTTCAAAAACTGGGCTATGAGATCCTCCAAGAAAGATGATAATATAGAACCAGAGTACATTCGGAATCCTAATTTATATGGCTCCTCACTTAGCTACTACACTTCACTTTTTTTGATGAGTAAAGGAGTATCAATGGAGATGGAACGTATTCTTACGATCTACACGGCCATCGATTTTTCAGCAAATCAGCTACATGGAAAGATTCCTGATTCTATTGGTCTGCTGAAGGAGCTTCGAATTCTAAACTTGTCAAGCAATGCTTTCACAGGCCACATCCCATCTTCTTTAGCAAACCTGACGAATCTCGAGTCACTCGACATATCCCAAAACAATATTTCTGGTGAGATTCCTCCTGAGCTTGGGACCCTCTCTTCTCTGGCGTGGATAAACGTTTCACATAACCAGCTTGTAGGTTCCATACCACAAGGCACACAATTTCAGCGCAAAAATGCTCCTCCTATGAAGGAAACCCCGGACTTAATGGTCCTTCCCTTGAGAATGTTTGTGGACATATCAAAGCGCCAACACCACCACAACCCGAACCTCTGGAGACAGAAGAAGAAGAAGAAACATTGAGTTGGATAGCAGCAGGTTTAGGCTTTGCACCTGGAATTGTATTTGGACTAGCGATGGGATACATAGTGGCATCATACAAGCATCAATGGTTCATGAAGACTTTCGGCCGAAGCAAGCAACAGAACACGAGAACTCGTTAAGTCACTCATCGACCATTCTCCCTTCCTAAACGCATTGTTGTTATGTTCATAAATAATTTGTTGTATTTCAGGTGTAATAAAATATCATCTTTTGAACTATCAGTAAGCCAAAGACTCACAATAAAAAGTTAGTTTATAGGTTTAATACTTTAATATGTTTCCCACTTTCCACATTGTTGGTGAATAATATAAATATTATTGTTGAGTGAATGTTACATTCTTGCTTAACTAGTTTAGTAAAAAAAAACATCAACATTAGGATGCACACGTCGTTTGATAAGCATGTAACTGACAAAAGATCCTAAACGAAGGAATTCTCCAACGTATTTTGATCACATTTCATCATACACACAAGAACCTGCTGATTCCTCTAGAGGCTTTCTCCGGAGTCGCGTTGGTAGATGATGAACCTGGCCTTGAGAGCCTTGAACCCACTCGTGATGACATCGTATCGCTAGTCTCTGAATCAGGAGGGCATTTTGGAGATTCATAACCTCAAAACTCTGTTTTCATCGCATGGAACCCCTGGCTCATTGTAGACACATCCGTTTTGATATATTTCTTGAGATGAATCTTTATCAACAACCTTGCTCTCGGGTAATGCAACCTTGTCTATACAATCTGGACTCAAAATTTCCACCTCGGATGAAGAAAGACCCCAAAAATAAACCTTTAGCTCCATGGCCTCGTTGAACACATTAGCAATATTCGAAACAAAATCGTCCAAATCTTTATCGCCTCTTAAAACATGGTTGAATGTGACGGAGAATCCCTCAATCGATTCAGCAAAATCATTTCCCTCAATAGCTGGGTCCTGACCTGTACTTACCTCATTTCTTAGCAATAAAAGAAAGTCATGAATCCGAGAAACAGCATTTTTTAAATCTTGGTGAATGCTCTGCAGCTTTTGTTCAGCCAAATGACAATCTTCAACCAGATTTTGTTCCCGGACTTTGTTTGGTATGAGCGTCAAGAATCACCATTTCTGACTTTTGATCAGCTGAACAATCTTTGGAATCCATACTACCATTACTGCTAGATTGATTTGGCAAACAAGCTAACTTCTCCATTTCAAGAAAATCTTCCATAACTACTAACACTTGCAACCCTCTCCAATGCTGCCATCTCCTTCTCCTTCTTGGTCTGTTGTGATGGATTTGTTGACAAAGATTCACTGCAACTACCAGAATCGTCATTCCCATCTTCAGAAACAGAGATTGAGCTTGATGGATTGCTCGTATTCAGATCACTGAAACAGATCTCAATTTTTACGCTGCCCACAGTCCCACACCAAGATTCAGATGGAGTCGATAGCAAGTCATTAGTGGGCTGTCTTGGGCTTTTAATTGTTACTATAACAAAATTCTGGGCCAAGGGTTCAATTTGGTTCTTATTTTGTAATATGTTGGGCTTTTTAGCCTACTAGGCTTTATGGCTTTGTACCATTTTCTTTCTCATGCTATTTAATAGAAGATATTTTCTCAAAAAAAAAAAAAAAAAACTTTCTCTGTAAGTTTGTAACATGTAATGGTGTGGATACCTCGATAAAAAAATAAGCATTAGTTGTGTATGTCATTCTCATCTCTAATGCTCAAAACGTTTTTATAAATCAAACTCAAAAGAGGAACAAAACAGAGATATGAAAAAAGGGTTTTGTGCAAAAAAACCCTCCAACTCGTCCATTTTTGCAACTTTACCTTCCATCTCCGAAAAATGCAGATTAATCATACGAAGTCCAACATAATGTGCAATATAACCCTTATACGTATATTGTAAATGTTTTTTCGGTCACATACATTGGTTTTTTAAAATTCTAAAAGTAGAGTTGAACTCTTCATCGCGAGGGCTTCGATTTGATATATTATTTTGTCAAACTTTTACGAACTTGACAGTAACGAATAAGGGTTACATTGCGTATTATTTAGGACTTCGTAGTATTAATCTGCATTTTTCGGAGATGGAGGGTAAAGTTACAAAAATGAGTGAGTTGGAGGGTTTTTTTGCACAAAACCCTATGAAAAACAAACGTAGTAAATCCAATGAAAGATCCTAAATTCTGTTGGTTAAGCTTGAAGATTACTTGAACCGGAAGCAACTAAACCGAGTTATGGTTTAGAGAAGATAAAGTCAAATATATTAGGAGTTATCTAATATATATGTAATCCTAGTGAGATTAGGATTTGAGAGACTTGTATAAATAGAGAGGTTGAGTCATGACCTAATTTGTGAGAGAGTTTAAGTTTTGAGAGATTTTCTTAAACTAATAAAGGCTATTGAGTTTGTGAGTTAAACACTTTCTTTTGTTAATCGTAAGAGTTTGATCATCAAATATCGTATTCAATATTTGGTATCAGAGCTCTTTGCGATCATGGGAGAGATCACGGAAAGAGCACAAGCGGAGGTGGCCAAGATAAGTGAAGGAGGAGGCTCGTCGACGATAAAGTGCCCTATGCTTAACATGACCAACTACACCGTTTGGGCAATGAGAATGAAACTTCTACTCAGGGTACACAAGGTCTGGGAAGTGATTGAAACACCATCAAACGATGAAGAGAAAAACGTGATGGCCATGGCTTTAATGTTTCAATCTATTCCTGAGACCCTTACCTTGCAGATAGGAGAAAATAACACTGCAAAGAAGGTATGGGATGCCATAAGAACGAGACATGTAGGTGCTGAGAGGGTTAAGGAAGCAAGGTTACAAACGTTGATGGCTGATTTCGATCGTTTGAAGATGAAGGATACGGAGAAAATCGATGACTTCGCCGACAAGTTATCAGAAATCGCTTCGAAATCGTCGGCTTTAGGAGAAGAGATTGAAGGACCTAAACTTGTCAAGAAGTTCCTTAAAAGTCTCCCTAGGAAGAAGTATATTCATATTGTTGCTGCACTTGAACAAGTTTTGGATCTCAAAACCACAAGTTTTGAAGACATCGTAGGCCGATTGAAAACCTATGAAGACCGTGTGTGTGATGAAGAAGAAGATCAAGAGGATCAAAGCAAGCTGATGTATTCAAACACGGAATCTCAATACAACAAAGAATCTAATGGTGAGTATAGAGGCAGAGGTCGTGGAGGACGCTTCTATAGAGGAAGAGGCAGAGGACGTTTTGGTGGAGGAAGAGACACTTCAAGTGTTGTTTGCTACCGGTGTGACAAAACTGGTCACTTTGCAAGCAGTTGTCCGGATCGTCTTTTAAAGCTTCAAGAAGTTCAAGAGCAAGACAACAAGAGCACAACAGAGGCAGATGAACTCATGATACACGAGGTAGTGTATTTAAACGAAGAAAAAATTGTACCAAACAAATACGAAACAAATTCAGGGGGGGAGAATGTGTGGTACCTTGACAACGGCGCTAGTAACCATATGACCGGAGATAGGCGATATTTCACAAGCTTAGATTCAACCATCACCGGGAAAGTTAGGTTTGGCGATGACTCCCGGATAGATATTAAGGGGAAAGGATCCATAGAATTCATAGACAGAAACGGTGAGCTAAGAAAGATGGTTGATGTTTATTTCATTCCTGGACTAAAGAGTAACATTATCAGCCTAGGACAGGCTACCGAATCTGGTTGTGATGTGAGATTGAAAGGGGAAAAGCTAACAATGCACGATAGCGAGGGGAAGTTACTTGTCAAGGCAGTAAGATCAAGAAATCGTCTTTATAAAGTGGATATGGGGATCAAAGATACAATGTGTCTCCATTCAAGAACTCAAATAGATTCTGAGAGATGGCATGCAAGGCTAGGGCATGTCAATCTTGAAACAATGAAAACAATGGTAAGGAGAGAACTTGTAACTGGGATTTCACACGTTAACTTTGAGAAGAAAATTTGTGGCTCATGTTTGCTTGGAAAGCAAACAAGACAAGTATTTCCACAAGCTACAATGTACCGAGCTACCAAAGCACTTGAGTTGATCCACGGAGATCTCTGCGGACCGATTACACCAAACACTGCGGCTGGAAATAAATTTGTTTTCGTGCTCATTGATGACTATTCTAGATATATGTGGACTGTGTTACTGAAAGAGAAGAGTGAGACTTTTGGAAAATTCAAGAAATTCAAGTCCATAGTTGAACAAGAAACAGGGGAAAAGATTCAAACCTTTAGGACTGACAGAGGAGGTGAGTTTGTGTCCAAAGAGTTTAATGATTTTTGCCTAGAATCAGGAATAAGAAGGCATCTTACAGCTCCATACACTCCCCAACAAAACTGAGTTGTTGAAAGACGCAACAGGACTCTTATGGAAATGACTCGAAGCATTTTAAAGCATATGAAAGTTCCAAACTGGCTTTGGGGAGAAGCAGTGAGGCACTCAACATATCTCTTAAACCGTATAGCTACAAGGTCACTTAAGGATAAAACTCCATATGAGATGTTACGAGGAAAAGTTCCAAATGTTAATCACCTTAGAGTCTTCGGGTGCATTGGATATGCTAAAACAGAGATGCCACACTTGAAGAAGTTAGACGACAGGTCTCGTGTTTTAGTTCACCTAGGCACGGAGCCTGGTTCAAAGGCATATCGCTTGTATGACCCGAGGAATAGAAGGGCGGTGGTAAGTCGTGATGTTGTTTTTGATGAAACAACAGGCTGGAACTAGAATAAAATTACTACAGAGAATGATGCTGTCGAAAATCTCAGAATTGAGTTTGGAGTTTTTGGAAATCATGGTATCTTCGAAACAGAGCACAGTGAAGAAACAGAGCAACGAGGAGAAGTTGGAGATAATGTCGTCACCGGAACAGAGGAAATCGTGTCTGCAGGTGAAGAGAACAATGGAGAATCATCGGAGGAAGATGAAAACATTGATGCTAATGAGCAAACAGCTCAAACTGCTACGGGAAGAGTGGTGACTAAATCGGGGAGAGTAGTCACAAGACCTAAGTATCTCCAAGACTATGTACTGCTAAGTGAAGAAGAAGGAGAACGATTGTTAATATGTTTGAATGAGGAACCATGGAGCTTTTCCGATGCAAAGGAGTCGAAAGAGTGGATGGATGCGTGTAAAGATGAGATTCACTCAATAGAAAAGAATCACACTTGGGATCTTGTGACACCACCACAAGAAGCAAAACCGATAGGCTTAAAGTGGGTCTTCAAGCTCAAAAGGAATTCTGATGGTAGCATAAGCAAACACAAGGCCAGGCTCGTTGCAAAGGGATACGTACAAAGACATGGAATTGACTTTGAGGATGTGTTTGCTCCGGTAGCACGAATTGAAACAATTCGTCTTCTCATAAGCCTCGCAGCATCAAGTGGATGGGAGATCCACCACCTTGATGTCAAAACTGCATTCCTTCATGGGGAGTTGAAAGAAATAGTATATGTCATGCAACCAGAAGGCTTTGTAGTAAAAGGACAAGAGGACAAGATTTACAGACTTAATAAGGCTTTGTATGGGCTAAGGCAGGCGCCAAGAGCATGGAATGAGAAGTTAAACCGAGTCCTTAATGAGCTTCAATTCAAGAAATGCACCAAAGAACCATCGGTTTATAGGAAACAGGTAGATCAACATACTCTTCTTGTTGCGGTTTATGTTGATGATCTTTTTGTATCGGGAACAAGTGTGAAGTTCATTGAGGAGTTTAAGAAAGAAATGGCGTCAAAATTTGAGATGAGTGACCTTGGCAAACTGACCTACTACCTTGGGATTGAAGTTTGTCAACTTGGAGAAGGAATAACTCTAAATCAAAAACGCTATGCATTGAAGATACTAGAAGAAGCAGGAATGGCAGAATGCAACCCGGTTCATACACCAATGGAAGCAGGCTTGAAGTTGTCTAAGGCTTTGGAAGAGAAAGACATTGATGCTACAACTTATAGGAAGAATATAGGCTGTCTTCGTTACTTGCTACACACAAGACCAGACTTGTCTTATTGTGTAGGTGTGCTAAGCCGGTATATGCAAAGTCCAAAGGAGTCACACGGAGTAGCATTGAAACAATGCTTGAGGTATTTAAAGGGGACAACAACTCTTGGCCTAGTGTTTAACCGGACTAAGGAGGTATCGAAGCTAATAGGTTACAGTGATAGTAGCCACAACATTGATCCAGATGACGGAAGAAGCACTATGGGACATGTGTTCTACTTTGGGAAGAGTCCAATATCGTGGTGCTCACAGAAACAAGAAGTTGTAGCAATGTCATCATGCGAGGCAGAATTCATGGCCGGAACAGAAGCTGCGAAACAAGCCATTTGGCTTCAAGATCTACTAAGTGAAATCACCGGATCATCTTGTGAGAAGGTTACTATACTTATTGACAATCAATCAGCGATCGCGCTCACAAAGAACCCTGTTTTCCATGGTAGAAGCAAGCATATTCATAGACGTTATCACTTCATAAGAGAATGCGTTGAGAATGGGCTAATTGAAGTTGTACATGTTCCGGGAGACGAGCAAAAGGCGGACATACTAACCAAGGCACTTGGTAGGATCAAGTTCAAGGAAATGAGGAGTCTCATTGGAGTTAAAGATATGGTACAAGATGGATTCAAGCTTAAGAGGGAGAATGTTGGTTAAGCTTGAAGATTACTTGAACCGGAAGCAACTAAACCGAGTTATGGTTTAGAGAAGATAAAGTCAAATATATTAGGAGTTATCTAATATATATGTAATCCTAGTGAGATTAGGATTTGAGAGACTTGTATAAATAGAGAGGTTGAGTCATGACCTAATTTGTGAGAGAGTTTAAGTTTGAGAGATTTTCTTAAACTAATAAAGGCTATTGAGTTTGTGAGTTAAACACTTTCTTTTGTTAATCGTAAGAGTTTGATCATCAAATATCGTATTCAATAAATTCAACATGGTTGTGTATTGAACCCTCAGATTCTTTTTTTTTTGCTTTTGTTTTCTCTCTACTGTTTAAAACAAAAGATGCAACATTCTAATGTCATTCAGTGGGTGCATGTGACAATTATATGAAAAAAGCTTGTACCCTAGTAAGATATATAACTATACTTAGTCGCCTTTGGAATAATAGATGTCAAATGTAATCGACAGCAACCTGCACAATGTACACAACTCTGTTTATAATGAAGCTTATGTTGACAACAAGATCGAGAATCTTATACAACAACTCTTTATCGCTCAAAGGAAACTTGAAGAAGTGATTAACACGATCGAAACCAATCTCAAAGAGAAGCTAGAAGAAAAGATGCACGGAATTGATTTCGAGCAACAAACCCAAAGAGAGGCGACATTCAAGAAAACAACACGAACATCATCTTGAATATTGCTATCTTTTTTGATCCTTGAATATTGTGGTTACTTGGATCGCAAACAATACCTTTAGTTCAATCATATAACTCTAGATGACTCAGCAATCCACACTACACTGCCATGAAATCTGATTCGAGCGGTGGTATTTAGCGATCTCGATCCATGCGGACTGGCATCGATCTAGCCATCTAGGTGAGTCGGTGAAAAATATTAGTTTAGTAGTTTTGGCCATTTAGTTTTTTTTTTATGTATTAGTTGATCATAGAATAAAATTAACCTTGCCAAGTCTACAAATTTTGTTTCCTGTTTGTCTTTTATCCTTTAAATAACAAGATTAGGACTCGCGTAAATGTAGGTTTTTAATTTGAAATTTTATCCGTGTAAAATAAAACGTAAACGAAAAAAGTGGAAAACAAAAATTAGATGACCAGTGAAAACAATAATTAGGAATTAATTACTTATTTTAATGTAAGAGTTCACTTTTTTTTTTATATCATATGTTTATCAATAAAATTTAAAATAACAAACTATCGTATGTTTATCTAATAACAAGAAATTGATTTACAATTTAAAATATGTTTTAGAAAATATGCAGTTTTCATAAGGATATATCAACCTTTCCGCAATAAAATAGAGTTTAGTTTTCATAAACAAAATCAAAATATAGGGTATTTTTCAATAAAATAATATTAATAGGGTCTTTTACGAAAATTCCTTACACTTCCTCATATATTTTCAAATATTTATGTTTTTCTTTAATTCATATATAAATGAAGTTTATGTTTATTTATTGAGAAATTGTCTCTTATAGCCCCAAATCAAGTTTTCGGGACAAAAATAGCTCTCAAAAATTTATTGGACAAAAATAGTACCTTATTTTTTATTTTTTAAATTAATAAATAATTATAAATAAATACAAAAAATCATAAATTCACCGTTAATATTTTCCCGCCAAAAAAAATCCCGTCAGAATTTTCCCGCCAAAAAAATTTCCATTAAAATTTTCCGCCAAAATATTTTCCGCTCCCAGGAAAAAAAAGGGGCTTTTGCAAAAATGCCACTTTTTCAATGCCACTTTTCAAAAATATCCCTTTTTTAAAACCTTATAAAAAATGCTCTTAAAAATATAAGATTTACCCAAATATGTATGTAATATTATTAAAACATACACAAACTACATTTCTATGTATCTAAAATCTTATAAATACTTTATAAATACCTTATAAATGCATTTTAAATACCATTAAAAACCTTTAAAATATCTTGTAAAACCTTTGAAAAACCTTAAAAATCCTTTAAAATAACTTGTAAAACCTTTAAAAACACCTTATAAAACCTTATAAATACTTGGATCGAGTCTTCAAGTAGTAGTTACAATCCATAAGTACCTTATAAACCTAATAAAACATTATTAAAATTTCAGATTTAAAAAGGGGCATTTTAGAAAATGGACATCTAAAAGGGGCATTTTTGAAAAGGGGCACACCAAAAGGGGTATTTTTAACAATTTCCCAAAAAAAAAATCGTCAAAATTTTTCCACCAAAAAAATTTCCGTCCGACTTTTCCCGCCAAAAAAAACCCAAGAAATTTAGGAAGGATTCCACGAAATTTAGGAAGGATTCCACGTAATTTAGGAAGGATTTCACGAATCGTGAAACCCTTCCTAAATTACATAGAATCCTTCCTAAAATTCATAAATTCATGAAAGCATTCCTAAATTACGTGGAATCTTTCCTGAATTTCATTGATTCTTGAATTTCGTGCAATCCTTTCAGGAATCCTTTCTTGAAATTCAAGAAATCCTTCCTGAATTTCGTGGATTTTTTTGGCGGGAAAAATTTAACGGGATTTTTTTTGCGGGAAAATGTTGAAAAAATTTTTTTGGCGGGAAAATATTTTTACCTTGCGGAAATTTTTTGGCGGGAAAAATAAATTTTGGCGGGAAATTTCCAATTTTATTTATTTATTTATTTTAATTAAATTATTTATTCATATTTAAGTTTGTAGTGCTATTTGTGGTACTTTTCAAATGTACTATTATTTTTGGAAGAAAAACTTATTTTAGTGCTATTTTTGTCAATCTCCCTTATTTATTTATGTTTTTTATCTTTTTTTCGAAGCTTTTGACCAATTGATTATCAAATTCTTATTTGAATAAGACATATTTATTTTTCATGCAAATTTCCATAAAACTTCTCTCATATAATCAATCTCCAAACCTTTCAAGAAGAGAATGATGCACAAGGGAATAGTATTAAAAATTGTTATATAAAAATATTTTTTTCGTTTCGTATTTTTTTCTAATTTTCTATTTTATTTAATTATATATTAAAAAATATGTTTTTTTTTCGTTTTATATATATTTTTTTCTTCCTTTCAATTTATAATTTTTTTTTTTTATATATATTTTTGTTTTTTTTATTTTTTTCTAATTTTCTATTTAATTTAATTAATATATGTTAATTGTTTTATTTTAATAGAATTGAAAATAAAATGGGTATTTGGTCTTTTAACACAAAATTATGTTATTCTAGTAAAATAATATTTGAGTGTTAATCTACTTATTTTTCCCAAGATTTGGGTCAAACTAGGTAAATTTCAGAACTTTTTAATACAAATCCATGAGCTATCAAATTTATGTTCTCCACCCTGCAAGTATTTTCCTTTTTGTCTTTATCTTTTTTTTTTAAATAATACTCGAAATATATTAATTTTGGTTCATATAATTTTTTTTATAATAATTATACAAATTTTAGAAATGCAATATTGAATTTTGCTTGGACAGAGGACGACTTGCAAAACATTTCACGGAAAAAATGACATTTGGAAGTCTGTTCTGACTTCTGCTACACGGCACTTGATTTTTCTATTTTCCCTCACTAAACCCCAATTTTTTTAGAATGACTTTCGTTCTTCGTTTCTAAATTTCTTAACATGATTGACCTTTAGCGAGTTTACTAGTCGCAATCATCTTTTGACCGTTCTTTCAACTCAAGTCTCCTGAAAGAACTTTTCAACAATATGCTTCAAATCATCAAGTCAATGGAGCTTTATGTTTTTATTTTATATATATATGTAGTGACCAGCAACACTAATTTACCATCACTACTTGATTACATTTTCTTTTCTCAAACATGAAAGTTTTCTTATTTAATCAGAAACTTAGCTTCCTTCATCGTTCTTTCTGTTTCCTTTTCCTCGTTTCAAGTTTTCTAAACACTTTTGTCTGTGCTACACAACATTTGTGTCATTTCGACCAAAGGGATGCTCTTCTTGACTTCAAGAAGGAGTTTGGGATTCAGAAGCCTACTTTTGTTAATTTTGATGTCTCCTCTTATCCGAAGACAAAATCGTGGGTGAACAAAAGTGATTGTTGTTCGTGGGATGGTATCACGTGTGATGCTACGTCAGGCACAGTTATTGGGCTAGACCTTAGTTCCAGCTGCATGCATGGCCAACTTGAATCCAACAGCAGTCTTTTTAGACTGCGTCATCTCCGTGATTTGAATCTCGCTTACAACAATTTCACTGCTTCGCCAATCCTAGCTGATTTTGATAAACTGATGGGGCTAGAAAGACTTAACCTTTCCCATTCTTCATTTTCCGGCCCAGCTCCAACCAAGCTTCTTCAGCTAACCAAGTTGGTGTCTCTCGATCTTTCTTATTCTTCTTTTTCCATCGATGAATCTTTTCTTCGGCTACTTGCTCAAAACTTGAGGAACCTTAGAGAACTGGATATGAGTTGGGTAAACATTTCCTCAGAAATTCCACGTTAGTTGTCAAGCATGCGGTCTCTAAGATCCCTACATCTTGTCGAGTGCAACCTGTTTGGAGAATTTCCAAGCAGTATTTTTCTAATTCCCAACTTAGAGTCCATTATCTTAGACTACAATCAAAATCTGAGAGGCAACCTTCCCGTTTTTCATGAAAATAACTCTTTGATAGAGTTGAGCATGTACAACACAGCCTTTTCAGGTACCATACCTGACTCCATTAGCAGCCTCAAACATTTGATTTCTTTGACCCTTTCCTATTCCAAGTTCTCGGGGAAGATTCCCTTTTTACTTGGGAATCTTTCAAACCTTTCTAATCTTGATCTTTCTTCAAATGATTTTGTTGGTGAAGTCCCATCTTCAATTGGCAATCTAAAACAATTGACCTATTTTGATGTTGAGAGTAACAAGCTTAGTGGAAGTTTTCCAACTACAATACTCAATTTGACCCAACTACGTTCAATCTCTCTATCTTCCAATCAGTTCAAAGGCTCTTTTCCACCCAACATAAGCCATCTATCCAAATTAGTGTATTTTGGTGCCTGTAATAATTTTTTTACGGGAGCCATCCTTTCGTCCCTAGTCAAGATTCCTTCATTGACCCACATCTATTTGGATTATAACCAACACCACGACCTCCTTGGGATTGAGAATATCTCTGTGTTACCAAATTTACAATATCTTAATATTGTTAACCACAACTATTACAACGAAGTCAGTCCAGTTGACTTAAATATCTTCTTGCCTCTCAAGCAGCTAAAAGGATTAGCGCTCTTGGGGATCTCTCTTTCAACAAGAAACATCAGTTCTGAATCAAATTTTACATCACATTTGGAAGAGTTGTACTTACCAGGCTGCAACATCACAGAGTTCCCTGAGTTCATAAAATACCGAAGAAGTTTAGGGTCTTTAGACCTTTCAAACAATAAAATCAAAGGTCAAGTACCGGACTGGTTGTGGAGACTGCCAAAGTTGACCGATGTGAATCTCTCGAACAACGCTCTCAGAGGTTACAATGGATCCTTCAAAGCTTCTCCTCAGAGTCAAATCCTTAGTGTTGATCTAAGATAAAATTCTTTCCAAGGACCAGTTTTCATTCCAACCAAGTCTATCCTATATTTTTTGGTTCTAAGAATAACTTCACCGGAGAGATACCTCGCTCGATATGTGGACTCAGCTCTCTATACGTTCTAGATCTATCAGACAATAACCTCCACGGCTCAATTCCTTGGTGTATAGAGACTCAGATGATTTCTCTTGTTGATCTAAATCTCCGTCACAATAGACTCAGCGGAAATCTTCCTGAAGTATTTATGAATGCCAAGAACTTAGGGTCACTTGATGTCAGCCACAACCAAATGGAGGGAAAACTGCCTGCTTCTCTTAGTGGTTGCTCTGCTCTGGAAGTTCTAAATGTGGGAAGCAACAGAATCAACGACATGTTTCCCTTCCAGTTGAATTCTTTGCAGAATCTTCAAGTTCTTGTCCTCCGCTCTAACAAGTTTCACGGAACGTTACATAATGTTGTTGGGGTTTCGTTTGGATTTCCTCAGTTGAAAATCATCGATGTGTCACATAATGAATTCGTCGGTACTTTGCCCTCAGATTACTTCATGAACTGGACTTTGATGTCCTCCAAGAGAGATAATAATAGGGAACCAGAGTACATTAGGAATCCTCGTACATACCGCTACTACACTTCACTTATCTTGACGAGTAAAGAAGTGTCAATGGAGATGGATCGTATCCTTACAATCTACACGTCCATCGATTTTTCGGGAAATCAACTCCATGGAAAAATTCCTGATTCCATTGGTCTGCTGAAGGAGCTTCGTAATCTCAACATGTCTAGCAATTCATTCACGGGCCACATCCCATCTTCTTTGGCAAACCTGACAAATCTGGAGTCACTAGACCTATCCCAAAACAAGATTTCTGGTGAGATTCCTTTTGAGCTTGGCACCCTCTCTTCTCTCGAGTGGATAAATGTTTCACATAACCAGCTTGTAGGTTCTATACCACAAGGCACACAGTTTCAACGGCAAAAATGCTCTTCCTATGAGGGAAACCCCGGACTTTATGGTCCTTCCCTTAAGGATGTTTGTGGAGATATCAAAGCGCCAACACCACCACAATCTGAACCCTTGGAGACACAAGAAGAAGAAGAAGAATCACTGAGTTGGATAGCAGCAGGTTTAGGCTTTGCACCTGGAGTTGTATTTGGACTGGCGATGGGATACATAGCTTCATACAAGTATCAGTGGTTCATGAAGACTTTTGGCTGAGCAAGCAACAGAACACCAGAACTCGTTAAGTCACTCATCGATCATTTTCTCTTCCTTAACGTATTGTTGTTATGTTCGTAAATAATTTGTTGTATTTGCATGTGAATCATGTTTTATGTATAATAAAATATCATGTTTTGAACTATGAGTAAACCAAACACTTGACAAAAATAAAATAAAAGTTAGTTCATAGGTTTTAACATGTTTTCCACTTTCCACATTGTTGGTGAATAATATAAATGTTATTGTTGAGTGAATGCAATGTTCTATTCTTGATTAACTTACTAGTTCAGTAAATTTTTTTAAAAAAACATAACATTAAGATGCACACGTTGTTTGATAAACATGTAAGTACCAAAAAGATCCCAAACGAAAGTATTCTCCAAGTATTTTGATCACATTTCATCATGTACACTTACACACAAGTTTTTCCCCTCTTTTATTTAATATCCTGATTTGGAGGAGAAGAACCTGCTTATTCCTCTAGAGGGTTTCTCCGGGGTGGCGTTGGTAGATGAACCTGACCTTGAGAGCCTTGAACCCACTCGTGATGGCGATGTCATCGTATCGCTATTCTCTGAGTCAGAAGGGCATTTTGGAGACTCCATAAATCTAGGGACCTCGTTAACCCAAGTCTCAGTTGAATCTCCTTCGTCTGCTACGGCGTAGTTCTTTGGGACTGAGGTAGTGGTGGTGCCTGGTTCCTCTTCTTCAGAATAGGACTCATTTTGTCTTTTTGGTGACCTCAATTGTTCAGGTTGCGGCCGAAATGACTTCAGCTGCTTCCCCAACACAAATATGGTTTCTTGACACTCCGCTAACTTCTCTGCTGCTGCCGATAACTCTCTCTCCTGTACATATTTTCATGTTAGTTTTCTCTTTTACTCAAAGCTTCAAAGTCCTATGGACTCAGGAATTTATGCGTGTAGATTCTATGTATAAATGTGTTTGCTTTTGTGTCTGTGATTCGATGTGTATATGCACCTAAACTGATTGCATGTAGTATCAATTCAAATTCAATGAATAAGTAGATGATATAGGAGCAATATGCTTCAATTCAATTCAAGAATCAAAATGCAGAGAAAAAGCCAAGTTTATAAAGCTGAAATATTAGAAACAAAACATGATTCACATAGAATAGAGTCTGCGAAGCATTGCGAAAACATTACCTGTTTGCTCTTGATATCAGCTTCTTCATCATCCTCAGCAACCATAGAAGTGTTCCTGTGTCTGAGACAAAAGTGAAAATATAGACATGTAAAAAGCAGTAAGGAATTCCAGGCTCTTACATATTCTGGTAAAGATGATACCTTTGAATATGTTCTTCAAGTTCACGGCACCTCACAATGGCTTCTTGGTGGTTGTGTTTTTCATCCTCGAGCTCTTTCTCCAACGTCTCTATTTTTTCCTTAAGCTGATTCACATCAATCTCTAGATCAGCTGCACGTGATTCAAGTGATCTATATGACTCAGTCATACATCTGAGTTGAGTATCCGCCAATCTGTTTGACCTCTGAGCAGAATCAAACTGTGATCTAATGTCAGCTAACAGCTGCTCAGATTCTTGCAACTGAAACTTCAGCCCCTCAATATCCAGTGCCATTTTTTCTTTTTCTGATTTCAGTTCCTCTATTTCCTGTAATCTGGAGTCTGATTCATACCCCAAAACTCTGTTTTCATCACATGGTACCCCTGGTTCGTTGTGGACACATCCATTTTCATATATTTCTTGAGATGAATCTTTATCTACAACCTTGCTCTCGGGTAATGCAACCTTGTCTATGCAATCTGGACTCAGCGTTTCAACCTCAGAGGAAGCAAGACCCCTGAAATTTACCTTTAGCTCCATGGCCTCGTTGAAGACATTAGCAAGTTCCGAAACAAAATCGTCCAATTTTTTATCACCGCTTAAAACTTGGTTGAACGTGACAGAGAAGCCCTCGATCAGTTCAACAAAATCATTTCCCTCAATAGGTGAGTCCTGACCTGCTCTTACCTCATTTCTTAGCAACAAAACAAAATCATAAATCCGCGAAACAGCATTTTTCAAATCTTGGTGAATGCTCTGCAACTTTTGTTCAGCCAAATGACAATCTTCAACCAGATTTTGTTCTGCACATAAATCTGACACTTCTTCAGCATGAACCTGCACCTCAGAAGGCTTTTCCTGGTCCATGCAAGCATTCACATCTTGCAAAATGCATTTTATATCCCCCACTATTTTTTGTAGGTCAGCATCAGTAGATACAGATTCAAGAACCTTTGATACTCTAGATCTAAATTCCATCACTGTCGGACTACCTCTATCGGACTCCTCAAGTTCGGTATGAGCCGCAAGAATCACCAATTCTGACTTTTGATCACCTGAACCATCTTTGGAATCCATACTACCATTACTGCTAGATTGATTTGGCAAACAAGCTAACTTCTCCATTTCAAGAAAATCATCCATAAGCTCTGCATGACTATTAACACTTTCAACCCTCTCCAAGGCTGCCATCTCCTTCTCCTTCTTGTTCTGTTGTGATGGATTTGTTGACAAAGATTCACTGCAACTACCAGAATCGTCATTCCCATCTTCAGAAACAGAGATTGAGCTTGATGGATTGCTCGTATTTAGATTTGGACACACTTCAAGTGAGGACTTCTGAGAATTATTTTGATGCAGTTGAGCTTCTAAGCTTTGAAGCTTACTAGTGCTCTGAGCACAAAGATTCCGCGACTCCAACAACTCACTATTCCGCTTTGCTAAGGCTTCTTTCAACATCTTTGTCTCTTCTTCCATTGCAAGTAAACGCTCCGTTAGAAATTCATTTTCCTTTTGGAATTTCTGTGAATTATCGAGAGAGAACTCAGACCCAGTTGATGAGTATCCCCCGGGCGACTTGCATGGACTAGAGACCTTGACAGGAGATCTCTTTTGTCGGGCATCACCACTATCCCTGCCTAAGTTCTCAACCTCAAGCTTCATTTGAGCAAGTGCAGCTGGGCCTGGCAGCTTCTTTCTCACAAGACTTCTCAGTCTCTGGCATTCTGCTTCCAACTTAGCTATTTTCTTTACCCCTTCCAAGTGTTGCTTATTGGCAGATTCTGCAGATCTAATACACATGTTCTTTTCTTCGTTGCGTATCTCCAGCTCTTTAGAAACTACATGGACTTCGTACTTGAGAGACTTTATTTCTCTTTCGCACATTTCTAGATTGCTCTTCAGGGTCTCGATCTCAGCATCAGCTCGTGACTTCTCCTCACTAATATTTACTAGCATGTTGGACCGCTCCTGTAAAGTTCTCGATAGAGCATCACTATCTGCTGCAGACCTTAGCAGCTCTTGTTCATAGTCACACATCCTCTTTTCAAACTCCATTGTCATTTTTTCAATTTGCTTGGTCTTGCTTAAAGCAACATCATGCAGTTTCACTTCATGGTCTTTCTTCAAGTTCCTTATCTGCCTCATACATTCTTTCAATGCACCATCTAAATGTGCTGCACGATCTTCAGCTGTGAGTTTCGACAGAGTAACAGACTCCAGGGTGTTTTTCAATGTCAAAGCTTCCGTGTCAGCTTTTTCCCAACCTACAACAACAAAAGGCTATAACACTTTACTCTACATTACAGCTTAAACATTCACTGGTAACAAGATAAAAAAAGTTAAAATACCTGAAACAGCATCTTCAGCAACCTTGGAATGCTGCTTCACTAAGGCCTCCTTCGTAACTATCTCCTCATTAGCAACAGAAAGTTTTTCATTCAAGTCATCAATATCTTCATTAAGTTTCTGCACCTGTTCTTCATACTCATGAACCTTCTCATCATAAGCATCAATCTGTTCTTCAAAATCCTTAACTCGCTCCTCATAACTCTCAACTTGATTCTCATAAGTCTTAACTTGAACATCGTAAGACTTAATCTGAACATCATACGTCTTTATTTGTTCTTCCAAACCAGTGAAATGTGTATACTGCTCCACAGAAATTTGCACAAACTTTGGCTTCTTAATAGCTTCCTGTTTCCAAAATAACCAAAACCAAAACCATAAAATGTTCATCAAATATAGTAACAATACAAGTTGCTTAACAAAACCAAATGTCAGAGAGTAAAAATACCTTCTCAATCTGAGAATGAGAAGCATCAGCTGCAGAATCAATCACTAAGATTGATTTATCAGACGCCTTCTTCTTCCACGGCCAGCTTCGTCGGTCCATTGCAGTCTATAAAATTAATCACATTGTAACTATAATTACTAAATTTACCATTGGAGCTATATTCTATAAATACAGACTTCTAGTACCAAAAACACGAACTCATATATAAGCCCTTGAAGCAATTCAGATCCGAAAAAAAAAAAACCCTAATAAATTCATGGTAAATCTGATAATCATTGTTTTTTGCTGAATGAGGAAAAAAGATAATGTAATCTGAAGAAATTGAGAGCTGCATCGTCAAAAAAGTAGGTTACTAAATTAGGAAAAACAACAAGGTAAAGTAAACTTGCCGACACACCAAATTGAAGACAAAATAGCAAAAGAAATTAACTCTACGAAGCTTAAAAATCACTGTAATCGAGTTTTGAATTAAGCAGCACAAAGTCTAGAACACACACAGACATATGAACAAACAGAACAAGAGGATGATTTTTTTTATGTTCGGAAAAAAAAAATGATGTTTAAAGCTTACATCGGAGAGAAATGTAGCTTGTGGAAACGAAAACGAAGCTTTGTGTTCTTTGATCTTCGAACTTTAAAAGTGTTTGGACATGCGATTTTTTGGTAATGGAGATCTGGAATCGAGTTTTACTCACTCGGTGCTTGGAGTTGGAGCTGTTGAAGAATGCGGCGATGAGTAGTCGGAACCCTACGGTTGGTTACGGCGGCGGAAATGAGAGAAAGACGATGAAGTGGTGGCTGAGCTGAGGAAATGGTTTTTTTTTTTTTTTTTTTTTTTGGTCTCTTCGTTAAATGTGTCAAAATTTTAAAGAACGTTGCAGCATAAAGCTCCAAAAGAAAAGCATCTTCTTTCTTCTTCTTCTTTTTTTTGTTTTTTTTTTCAAGAAAGCATCTGCTTTATTTTAAAAAAGTATTTGAGAGGAAATATAATATAAGTAATAAATTGATATAAATAAATATGTTTATCTGGTAATATTAAATATGGTAATAAAGGGCCCATAGCTCTACCTAACACATTCAACTCACAAAGAGTCTTTGGCATTTGGTTAATTGATGATGATACCATTTGGCAGTGAAGTAATTAGAAGAAAGACTTAGACGATTAAAATTTTGGTTTTTGTAAGTTAAGAGTCAAATCTTAACCTCTTAATACTCCTAAAAGCTCTTAGCTAAGAGTCAAATCTTAGTATTTTAATCTGTTTTGATTTATTTTTTAAAATTTAATTCTAAAATAATAAGCTAAAAACCATATAAGATACTACCAATAATAGTACTCTTAGGGAATCAAATGTGTTGGAGGATTTTGCTGAATTTTAACTGAAATGAAGAAGAAAAGTAACGTAAGTTGACAAATGTTGCTAATTATTTTTTCTTAATTAGGTGACTATCGAAGTGTGAAAAAGTGGTTGTTACTTTTAAAAGCCTTTGGTTAAATTTTGTATGGGATTATTGATGAAATAAGATAGGTTTGTTAGAGAATTCTTACATAAATAATTTTGTGCTAAATTTTCTATTTTTACAAAATTACCTGAACATAGTCCCTTCGGGGACATCCGATAAAAAAAAAACAAAATTACCTGAACATGTGAATAACTGAATATGTGATTCAGCTAGATCTCGTCTCATATATATTTCTTCGTACTCATTATAAGTAACTAAATTGTCCTAAACATATAATTATTACAATAAATATGTATTAGTACAAGAAATGAAAGACACAAATAAATGAGGTCGGATAATATGTCTAGGATGGACAATCCTAAAGAGTGTAATTCTATCATTTTTCACACAAATTAAGAAAAGTAAACAAATTTTTTTCTATCTCTTTTTATTACACTAGATAACAGAGAAAAATCCCGAAAAAAACGTTGTCTATTTCTTATTTGCCCGTTTAATATCTGTAGTTTTAAAATTGAAATAAAAATATCTTGTCTATTTTTTGTTGCCTTTTAAATTCATTGTCTTTTAAATTTTGGTAATTTCGAACCTGCGACTTAACAGACGTTAATGGTCGTAACGGAATCATTTGACAGCGTTAAATTTTAACCATTCGTTTTTAACTATACATATACAATCGGTTTACAATTTGTTACAAATATATTGTCTTTGTCTAGGGCACTTATGTGGTTGTCTCCTTGTAATTTTCGACCACATATGACTTGTGTATCCCTTTGTAACCTTTTGAATGTTTCCAATACTCTTGTTGCTTTGTTTCTCGGGATTTATGTATCTTTTTTGAAGTTTATGAATGAATGTTCCTCTTCTTTTATGAATTACATTTTCTTTGGTTAATAGTAATTGTCTTAATCCAAATTTGGCAATTAAGATTTCGAATTTATGGTTCTTGAGTTGGGGATTTCGATTTTTGGGGTTTAAATGTATACAGGGTCGGGTATTAATAAGGAATCGGGTTTCTTTTTTTTTTATTTAGTTACGACCAATAGATGATTTCGTCTCTGGTTTATACACCTAACCGACGAAACCCAGATTCGGGGACATTAAACTATAAAACTTTCAATTCGAAGGGGAGGGGAGATATTAACTGAACTTCGATTTCATAGAAATATAGAGCGGGATTAAAGATTGGCCTCTATCTTGTATGATGCGATAGTTCTCGTTAACCGTCTATATAATTTTAAGATTTAAAAACTTCTCGATCTAAGATTAACAAAATTTCTCATTTTTGAAATCTTAAAATATTGTAGACTTACCAAACTGTCAAGTTTTTCACGAGCTATAATCATGATTCATTTTGTTGTATAAGAATTAATTAAATTCATGATCTTATATCTTTTTGGCCGTTTGATTTTACGAGTTCATTTTTTTGGTGAAATGATTTTACTAGTTCATTGCTAATTATGAATAATTTTCGTTTTTATTTTACAAAAGGCATATATATATATATTAAGACGGATATTAAACACAATAGAGACATTTAACATGTGCATTTACATAATTCCATAATTAGATAATAGGTTTTGCAAGTAAAAGGACAATCGAGTGGGCATGGCGCTTCTTGTTGAGGCCCAACATCCAAAGAGGCTTCTTTGTGGATCATATGCGAGATGAACTCTTTCTGCATCAAACTTCGACTTTCTACCTTTCCAATACTTGAAAATGTCATTTCTACAACGTTTAATTTAGGCTAAGTCAATAATTATATACAGTATAAATAATTTATAAAATTGAAAATATGTTATGCTGATCAATAAAATCGGTAAAATCCATACGAAAACAATATATAAAAGTAAATATTTACCAGAAATGAGAGCCAAGAAGACAAACAAAGTGAAGATTTTTAACATATATTTCATTATTATGGGCAGGTTTGTTACTAAGAGAGGTCCAAAAGAAAATAAAATGTTGAGTTTGATAACTTATCACATTATGTTTCAATCTTATAAATGTTGGAAGTGGTACTTTAGGGTAAATTAGTCATTTTATGAGGAAACTTTTTCTTAAAAAAGTAAGATCTCCAGTTATGAAGCTTATATACAAAAGGTTAATTGACACCAAAAACAATTAATGGTAATGACTAATGAGTCATCTTTATGAGAAATTTTATTTTAAGCCAAAGATCCAAAGTTTGTAGATCTTATTGAGAATTTTTACACGTCATATATTGATGTATATAACATTAATGAATGAGAAAGAAAATTTGATCGTTTTAAGCAAATACCAATATGTTTCACATGTGTCAAAGTAGAGTTTGATAATTATATATGCTTGATATGTAATGCAATATTTGAAAATTACTTTCTAGTTTCCACTACGTCACGAATCATAAAATACTTTTAAGTTCAAACATCTTCAAAATGTTAAGTCTTTTTGGGGTAGATTTTTTTTTTTGTCAACAATTCATATGATTAAGTATATGAAAACTTGTACATAAAATTGGTTATCTAATTTAGAGAACCAATAATATGATAATAAATAACTTTAATAATATGATAAAGTATCTAAAAATAAACAAAACAATAGGTCTTGATTGGCGACATGTCTATCGCATAATTCGAATAAAAAAAACTGGAAAACGCTTGTTATTAGCTGTTGGTGCAGTAATTAGCATCTCCGATAATACCGGCTTAAACCGGACGAATTACGAATAAAACTGAGATTTCAGTTAAATCGGGGTATCCCGGTTTAGCCTGTTAATGGGCTAAAGAAAGGAGGTCGTCTGGCGATCTCGACTCGAATAAGAGAGATCGCTAAACCGACTTCTTCATTCAAGAAAAGAAAGATTTTCCTTAAAAGAAAAGGAGAATCGCGGAAAGAAAGGAAAAGCAGAAGATAAGGCCCCAAAGATTTGGAAGATTAACATATCTCTAAACCGCCTTAATTATGTATAAATAGAGGGGTTTGTTCTCTATTCAAGGGATCCACAATTCCACACAAAAAAACCCTAGTTTTCTCAATTGGTCTTGAGCAAAACACTAACGTTGTCTCTAAGCAATAAAATTCATTCTGTATTCGAGTTTTTGAACAAAAATAGCAAGAGAGTTAATTTAATTTATTTTCCCTTTAAACAAATTCATTGTGTGATTTTTCTGAATCAACATTAGCCAATTAACAAAAGTAATAACAATTTGCGTTTTCTATAATATATATATATATATATTACCATTAACCTGCGAGTAATATGTTCAATCTGCATCACCATTAACCTGCGAGTAATATGTAATATTTTTTGGATTGGTGAAAGTAAAAAAAAAAAAACATTCTATACAAAAGATTCCTAATTGATTCTTTTGGCACACAACAAAAGTTTCCCCTTTAACCAATGTTTGGGGAATGTTTTAGCCAATATGCATTATACAATAATATACAAAAAAAAACTAGTACATAAAAAATACTAAGCTTCACTGAGTACAATGTTGGCTACACCCATAAGTTTGCGGAGATTTCCTCACCCATGAACATATATATATATGCAGATTTTAAGACAAATGAAGATGTGTCTTTAGTCAAGTGGTTAAGTCCACTTGACTCCGTCTTCTCCACCGGAGTTTGACTCCACTAAATCACGTTACCCCGTATAGTAGGGATGGCTATGGATCGGACATTGTCGATTAAAAAAAAAGGACAAATAATACACAAAACCACATTTCTATACGATATCAATGTTTTATCCACCGGTCCAATATTCCAAATCCGTGATGGGTAACAATTTTATTTTCTAAAAAATTTAGTGACTCTAGCAAAAGCAAAATAATAAATTTTCTAAACTATCTCCTTTCTAAATATTTCTGCATTTGAAGTAATTTTTCTAATCTTTTAACCACACATCATGGTACATATTTACACTGACTAAACGCCGCCATGCACCTTTATTGTTCTTGTATTCACGTACGTACTAATAATTACCAAGTAAAGATAAAACTAGAACCAGAGACATCACCAATAGATGAAGAAAAGTAAAGCGAAGAAAAAACAGTCCCATCAGCCAATGTAAACGAAATGGGTGAGGAATGACAATCAGATGCCAAAAGCCACCAAAGAATGAAGAAATGAACTTTCGTGAATTAAGGAATCGTTCTAGCATCCGTCAGGATAAAATTTCTTAACTAAGCCGGATTACCTTGGAAAATATAGGCTTGAGATTGCTTACAAAGAAAAAATATGAAATTTAAACTCTAGATGCCTGTGGTGAACAATCTCGATAAATTACTTAAGAATGGAACTTTGGTGATGTAGAGAGTCCAAATTATTAAAAATAATTATAATAATTCTTCACATGCACTCTTGTTTTTCTTTACATGAATTATTCTAGTTGAAGCATGGCAGCTTACTATCCCAAAAGTCTTTCCAAGTATGGTGAAAATCATTTATTTTTCATTTTATTTGGGACTGAATTTTAATTTTTGTAACTTTATCTTTAATTTCTGTTGAAAAATAAAACTGATTAATGGGACGAATAAGATTTATCACCCAAGTGCTAAAGAGTGTTAATAGATGTAAATAAGATTAGGATTTAACATATGGTTTGCATCTAAAACATTTTCTACGAAAGTTATTAAATTATTTTTTGGCGAGATTGCAAAACTACCTTTGCCAATAATAATAATGATAAATATTTGATAAAAGTTTAGTAATTAATAATGGCAAAAAAAATGAGTAATTTTAATTATATGACTAAATATCTTAAAGGATAAACAAACCATGATTAAAGATAAAACTAAAACAAGCCGAACAGCCAACTTAAACGAAAAAGGGAGGAGATTAATGGGACGAACAGAGAGGTTTATCACCCTAATGTTCCACCTTTGATGCATCTCTACTGAGAAGTCAAGAAGATATCAAAGTACGTGCTTCACCGGATAAGGTTTTCGCTAGGCCCGGCCCGCCACCAATACCCAAGATACAAATGTACTGGGCCTCTAAATTTTTAAAGATTTTTAGTACTAAAATTAGGTCTCAAGAATAATTTTTTATTGCAAAAAGAGGCCTCATTTTTCAAAACATTAAGATTTAGTCTCAAATTTTAAATTTTATCTATATCTTATTGCAAAAATAGGCCCCATTTTTCTGAAAATTTAAGATTTGGTCTATTTTTATATTTGTCTACAAAATTCATCAAAAAAAAATGATCTGTATTGGGCCTCATATATAACAAGGCCGGGCCTGGTTTTCGCATCTCAACAGTGTATATTACCAAAGCACTTTTGGAGTTGTGGGTAGATTCTTCATCTATTTCTAGAGAACATGAGTTGGATCGTCTTGGGAAGCGACTGCTCCCCAAAAGAATTAAATTTTATTTAGTCCAGGGGAATGTACAGATACCGACCCTAAATGGTTAACAAAAAAGAAAAGGCGTATATTACAAATATTTGTGAAGAAGAGAGTTCACTTATATTGGTTGGATTCAAATCTGGAGAGTTAGATGGCAAATTGGCAATCCACTTACATTTAAGTCTTTTATTTTATTTTTGTGATGCTTATGTAGTGAAATTTTCCTATAATGTTTTGCTGAATTGGTATCTGTAGAATCGATAAATTTTGACGTTGGTTTGTAACTTGTAGTCTAGCCTATAGTTTAGAAAATATTGTAGTGCAGCCTATAATTTGCATTGTTAGTGATTGGTTAGTTGAATTCAATTTAATTGTCCATTAACCATGTTTCTGGTCTCTTCCTTGGAATTTGCTTACTTATGCTGCGCTCAAAAGATACGAGTACGATGAAGCAAAAGGAAAATCCGGTGAAAGATTAGTCTCAGGCTCTGATGATTTTACAACATTTCTTTGGGAACAAGTTACCTCTTTCCCCTCAAAGTTATGGAAATAAAAATTATAAAATTTTACCAAGCTATTACACGGATATAAATTATTCATGTTCATTTGGAGAACACATACGAAACTCAAGAGTCGAGAGTTGCACGTTGCAAAGACAGAGTTATAGAGAAACCGGTTCAGACTTTGGTATATAGGGTTCGGACTTTGGTATATACCAGACGAGAGTTGTATATACTCTTTGGTATATAAGTTCGGACAAAGTTGCACGTTTCTATATACCAGACGAGAGTTTAGTTAACAATGCAAATTATAGGCTACACTACAATATTTTTTTCTCTTAGCTTCGGTTGACATGATAACTTTTTTAAAAAAAAGTTTATACGTTAATTTTGTATATTTTGGGATTTTTTGGAATATTTATTTTGAAATTGATAATTGTTGGTATAAAAGTTTTAAAAAAATAATTAATAGTATTTTAGGTTTGAAAATTCTTTTTTTTCTTAGGGGCTAGGTCCAAAATAAATTTCTGTTTACCAAATATGAAAACTTTTACATATTGAATCAAGTAGGTTGAGCCTTCTAAATTATGTATTTTAACTATTAAATAATCAGTGAGTTAATATTAGAAGTAGTGGTTAACTCGTTACGTTCAAAAAGAAATCTCTTAACCATATTAAAAGAAATATAAAAAGAAAAGTTGAATTATTAAAAAGATAAAGAAACTTCGACAATATTATCTCGTCTATAATAAAATTCTATTTTATATATATTGACCCAAAAAATTATAATAGTAAATATATAAAATACGAATAAAGGAACTAAATACATTTTCTCGAATAAAGAAATGAGGCGACCTTTTTTTCTTTTGTTCGATCACGCGGGAAATCTCAGCGTTCTTAAATTCACCAACAGAAAAAAAATTCATGTCTCCAAATTTGCTGATGTCACACGTCTAAAAGGCTATGAGGCCGAATGTGCTCTTGAATTGGATTTTGCCGGGAAAGGATGGTCTACGTTGGACAAAGCAGAGTAATTATATATTGGTAATGTTTAAGAAAGCGCTAGCCGCTAAGCAGGCGGTAACTTGGCGCCTAGCGCTTGAAACGCCTAATCGGAACCTAAATTATTTTAAACGGTTTAAACGTATTCCACGCTGCGGGTTCATCACTTGGTTAGCAGTGCGAGACAGATTAACAACGGGTGTGAGAATGCGCAGTTGGGGATTGATACAACCTTGCGACTTTTGTGGTGAACGGTATGAGACACGAGATCACCTTTTTTCGCATGTCCCTTTTCTTTCATCATTTGGTCTGAGGTTGCATGTCCTTTGCTACGTCAAAGACATGATCCGGACTGGCACATCACTCTCACGGCCATGATTGCTGGTTCAGGGGATTATCTAAATGATATTTTGCCGAAGCTTTGTTTCCAAGTAACTATCTACCTTGTTTGGCGGGAAAGGAATTCTCGGATTCACCAAAACAGGTGCGCAACAGCATTCCAAATTACCAATCGCATTGAAAAGCTTATAAGGAACATGATCTCCTCTCTTGGCTATGCATCTAAACAGAAGCTTCGGAATCTGCAGCAAAGATGGTTCGAGTTTTACTTAATTCTTTGATTTTATTATTTTAAAATTTCTTTACATTTAGTAGCAAACTCTCTTGTAAATATTTTTAGCTTGATCAATCAATTACACATTTCATCAAAAAAAAAAAAAAAAATGATCACAACACATGTCATATCTATTATTTGCTATAAAAATTGAAAGTCTTAGAAACAAACAAATTTACACGTCAATTAAGTTATGAGCATCCAATTAATTATATAAAATATATAGATTTGATATGTCATTCCTATCTAATAATATATAAACAAAATTAAGTTTTACCTTATGTTATGCTTATTTTTACTTGATTTCTTTTGTCAATATAGTTTCTTTGTTTTTGTTTATTTTTTTTAATAATTATAATAGTTGTAGTCAAAAATAATTTAGCAATTTTTAAATTAATTTTGATGTTTTTGAAAATATATAATATACTTATAATTGCCACTAAATATTATAAAATTTAAATTTATGTATTTGAAAATTGAAAAAAATACACTGAAACAAAGTTTATGCGATTTTAGGTGGCCGAAGTCTAGGCGCCACCTGAGTGCCTAACGCCTAGACGGTGACTAGACGACCACCTACACCTCTTTTTAGAACACTGATTATAATTGGTAAGCATTTAGAGAAATCTAATCTATTTTTTCGTTTATTATAGTAATCGGTTGTTGTAATCTAATATATAATTTAATTACCTCCATTATCATTCTTGAGCTTTTGAAAACTTTCTTCTTTTATTCTTTTTTATAAAAGCTTTTGAAAACGTTCTTTGAATTCTGCAACCATGCATACAAAATTCTTAGCTTTCTGTTGTGCCATTTCCCTACAAGTGGCATCAGGTTTTAATACAATGTTTTATGATTTCGCTTTTAACGCTGGTATGAATCCATGTGTGCTAGTAGCGGAGCAAATGACTGTTGCTGCCCTAATTCTCACGCCGTTGGCACTCTTTTTTGAGAGGTAAGTCCACTTTCTTGTTCTTGAATGTAATGTAGTTGTTGATAATCAAACAAATGATGATACTAGTAGCAGTAACCCATTAGTCTATCCCCTCCCCAGAGCCGTGCTAACATATATGTGCATCGGAGGCGAACATATAAAAAATATTTATAGTAAAAATATATCATCGTTTGTGAAAAAGAACTACACTAATAAACAAAATATTTATTTGAACAACATTTTCAAGCTATATTAATCTAATCTCAAAAACATGAATCAACCATCACTATTGTAAATTAATAGCTAATTATTTATTTATTTTGTTTAAAACAGATATCATAACGAATAATCTTTGATTATGTGGTCGATTTATATATAGAGAATAATAATAAAAATTGCATCGAAAAAGTTTAGATTGGTAATTTAGAAAAAGATTATAACTAATTATTTTTCTTCCCCAACTTATGTTTTAAAGGAGTCCTCTTGAATTATCAGCTTAATGTAATACTCCCTCCGTTTTCGAATAGTTGTCGTTTTATAGAAATTTTTTTGTTTTTAATTAGTTGTCGTTTTCAGTTTTCGATGCAAAATTTATTACATTTTTATTTTTTTATATTTATTTTTATTATGCAACTTGATTTACTATTGGTTAAATTATGTTTAGGTAGATAATTAATGATATTTTTATATGAAAAACTAACAACAT
>NW_003302555.1:24226382-24368286 GCF_000004255.2 Arabidopsis lyrata subsp. lyrata
GCTTGGGATGATCGAAGCCACTGTTACTGCTCTATTTTGTGAGAGAGGTTTCTCTGGCTGGGAATTAAGGGTGATGTTAAAATGTTGGCTCCTATGTTTGTTGGTTAAGCTTGGAGATATCTTGGAGAAGAAGTAATCCTAAACCGAGTTATGGTTATTAAGAGATAAGGTTGTTAAGAGATAAAGTTAAATATATTGGGAGTTATCCAATATATTATGAGTCCTTATAGAATTAGGATTTGTACTTCTTGTATAAATAGAGATGTCGAGTAATGGCATAAGATTGTGAGAGAGTTTAAGTTTTGAGAGATTTTCTTAAACTAATAAAGAGGTTATTGAGGTTAATACGTTTGGTTGTCAAGAGCTTAAACATCAAATATCGTTTTACAATATTTGGTATCAAAGCTCTTTGCGGTCATGGGAGATATCACGGAGATAGGAGGAACGGAGGTGGCTGCGGTGAAGGAAGGAGGCTCGTCATCGACGTCAATCAAGTGTCCTATGCTCAACACGACGAACTACACCGTCTGGGCCATGAGAATGAAACTCTTACTCAGGGTACACAAAGTCTGGGAAGTTATTGAAACATCATCAACCAATGAAGAGAAAAACGTAATTGCTATGGCTTTGATGTTTCAATCTATTCCCGAAACACTTACCTTGCAAATAGGAGAGTCGGGTACTGCAAAGAAGGTGTGGGAAGCCATAAAGACAAGACATGTAGGTGCTGAGAGGGTCAAGGAGGCGAGGTTACAAACGTTGATGGCTGATTTTGATCGCTTAAAGATGAAAGACACAGAGACAATCGATGACTTCGCCGGCAAGTTATCAGAAATTGCATCAAAATCATCGTCACTAGGAGAAGAAATTGCAGAAACTAAGCTTGTCAAGAAGTTTCTTAAGAGTCTTCCTCGAAAGAAGTACATTCACATTGTGGCTGCACTTGAACAAGTCTTGGATCTTAAGAACACAAGCTTTGAAGACATCATTGGACGCCTAAAGACCTATGAGGATCGTGTTTGTGAAGAAGAAGATGATCAAGTGGATCAAAGCAAGTTAATGTATGCGAATGCTGATTCTCAATCCAACAGAGAATACAATGGTGAATATAGAAGCAGAGGTCGTGGAGGACGTTTCTATAGAGGGAGAGGTAGGGGACGCTTCGGTGGAGGAAGAGACAATTCGAACATTGTTTGTTATCGCTGTGACAAAACAGGTCACTTTGCTAGCAACTGCCCGGATCGTCTCCTCAAGCTTCAAGAAGTGCAAGAGAGTGATAACAAGAGTACAACGGAGGCGGATGAGCTTATGATACATGAGGTAGTATTTCTTAACGAAGGAAAAGTTGTACCAAGGAAATATGAAGAAAAATCCGGAGAAGAGAATGTATGGTACCTTGACAATGGTGCTAGCAACCATATGACTGGAGATCGAAGGTATTTTTCAAGTATAGATCAATCTATTACCGGGAAAGTGAGGTTTGGTGACGACTCGAGAATAGATATCAAAGGCAAGGGATCGATTGAATTTGTTGATAGAAACGGAGAAGCAAGAACAATGGTTGATGTTTATTTCATTCCCGATCTTAAGAGCAATATCATTAGTCTTGGACAAGCTACAGAAGCTGGAAGTGATGTGAGAATGAAAGGAGAAGAGCTGACAATGCATGATCAAAATGGTAAGCTAATTGTTCAAGCAAAAAGATCAAGAAATCGCTTGTATAAGGTAAGAATGGGACTAAAGGATACAATGTGCCTTCATTCAAGAATCGATTCAAGCTTGTGGCATGCAAGGCTAGGACATGTGAACCTCAACACAATGAGACTAATGGCACAAAGAGAGCTTGTGATAGGAGTTCCGAAGATAGATTTTGAGAAAGAAGTATGTAGTTCATGCTTACTTGGAAAGCAAGCAAGACAAGTTTTCCCGCAAGCTACTACTTATCGAGCAACCGAAATTCTTGAACTAATACACGGCGATCTTTGTGGTCCAATAACTCCGAGTACTATGGCTGGAAATAGATATGTGTTTGTTCTCATCGATGATCATACTCGATACATGTGGACAGCGTTGTTAAAAGAGAAGAGTGATGCATTCAACAAATTCAAGAAATTCAAGAGCTTGGTAGAACAAGAATCTGGGAAAAGAATACAAACCTTTAGGACTGACAGAGGAGGTGAATTTGTGTCACAAGAATTCAATGAGTTTTGTGATTGCTCGGGTATAAGACGACACTTGACAGCTCCGTATACTCCTCAACAAAACGGAGTTGTAGAAAGGCGCAACAGAACTTTAATGGAAATGACTTGGAGTATACTAAAGCACATGTGTGTTCCGAATTTTCTCTGGGGAGAAGCAACAAGACACTCGACGTACTTGATCAACAGAGTTGCCACAAGAGCTCTCAAGAACAAGACACCATATGAAATGTTTCGTTCTAAGAAGCCCAACATTAATCATCTACGTGTGTTTGGTTGCATTGCATACACAAAAACAGAGTCATCTCACTTAAAGAAACTAGATGATAGATCACGAGTGTTGGTACATCTAGGCACAGAACAAGGATCCAAGGCGTATCGCTTATACGATCCACAAACACGTAAGGCAGTGGTGAGTAGAGAAGTGGTTTTTGATGAATCAAAAGGATGGAACTGGAGACAGAGTATTGATGAGCTAAACAAAGAACTCAAAATTAATTTTGGGATCTTTGGGAATCATGGCATTCAAAGAACAAATCAAGTCAATGAAGAAGAAGAGGTCGAAGGAAATAATGGAGAAACAGAGGAGGTGAATGAGAATAGTGAGAATCATGAAGAAAACAACAACTCTGAAAGTGGAGAAGATGACGCTGAAGATCAAGTACCCGCATTAAGGAGATCACAAAGGGAAGTTAACAAGCCTAAATACCTAAAGGACTACGTGTTGCTAGCTGAGGAAGAAGGAGAACACCTACTCATGTACTTGAATGATGAGCCTAGAAACTTCTATGAAGCAAGAGAATCGGAAAAATGGATGCTTGCATGCGAAGACGAGATTCACTCCATTACAAAGAATCACACTTGGGATCTTGTTGAATGTCCAAGAGAAGCCAAGCCAATAGGTCTAAAGTGGATTTTTAAACTCAAAAGAAATTCCGATGGAAGTATTAATAAATACAAGGCTAGGCTTGTGGCTAAGGGATATGTGCAAAGATATGGAATCGACTTTGAAGATGTGTTTGCTCCGGTAGCAAGAATTGAAACAATACGTCTCCTTATTAGTCTCGCAGCTTCAAAAGGATGGGAGATACATCATCTCGATGTCAAGACAGCATTTCTCAATGGCGAGCTAAAGGAAACTATCTATGTAACTCAACCGGAAGGCTTTGAAGAAAAAGGATGTGAAGAAAAGGTCTACAAGCTCAAGAAGGCTCTGTACAGTTTAAAGCAAGCTCCTAGAGCATGGAATGAGAAGTTGAATCAAGTTCTTAAGGAACTGAAATTTGAGAGATGCTCTAAAGAACCTTCGGTGTATAGGAAAAAGGTGAATCAAGATGTTCTTCTTATTGCGGTGTACGTCGACGATTTATTCGTCTCGGGGACAAATCTTAAAGTTATAGAAGAATTCAAGAAGGAAATGGCGTCTAGGTTTGAGATGAGTGATCTTGGTAAGTTAACCTACTACCTTGGAATTGAAGTCTGTCAAAACAAGGAGGGAATAACTTTAAACCAAAAGCGCTATGCTTTGAAAATTTTGGAGGAAGCTGAAATGATGAAGTGTAACTTGACTCATATACCAATGGAGGCTGGCCTGAAACTGTCTAAGGCGTTAGAAGAAAAGGACATTGATGCTACTAGCTACCGAAGAAATATAGGTTGTCTTCGTTACTTGCTTCACACAAGACCCGATTTATCTTATTGTGTAGGAGTGTTAAGTCGGTATATGCAAAACCCTAAGGAATCACATGGAGCTGCAATGAAGCAATGTCTAAGGTATTTGAAAGGGAGTACTATACTTGGACTTGTCTATCCGAGAGCATCTTTAAAGGAGTCAAAGCTGATCGGGTATAGCGATAGTAGTGATAATGAAGATCCGGATGATGGAAAGAGCACGACTGGACATGTGTTCTATCTTGGTGGGAGCTTGATCTCTTGGTGCTCTCACAAGCAAGAAACTGTGGCACTTTCGTCATGTGAAGCTGAATTTATGGCAGCTACGGAGGCAGCAAGACAGGCGATATGGCTTCAAGACTTGCTTAGTGAAATCATGGAGTCAACATGTGAGAAAGTCATCATTCGAATAGACAATCAATCGGCAATTGCTCTTACGAAAAATCCGGTGTTTCACGGTCGAAGCAAACACATTCACAAACGGTACCATTTCATAAGAGAGTGCGTGGAGAATGGATTAGTGGAAGTCGAGCATGTACCTGGTGATGAGCAAAAGGCCGACATTTTGACTAAGGCGCTTGGGAGGATCAAGTTCAAGGAGATGCGTGAACTTATTGGTGTAAGAGATATGAGTGGAAGTGACTTCAAGCTTAGGAGGGAGAATGTTGGTTAAGCTTGAAGATATCTTGGAGAAGAAGTAATCCTAAACCGAGTTATGGTTATTAAGAGATAAGGTTGTTAAGAGATAAAGTTAAATATATTGGGAGTTATCCAATATATTATGAGTCCTTATAGAATTAGGATTTGTACTTCTTGTATAAATAGAGATGTCGAGTAATGGCATAAGATTGTGAGAGAGTTTAAGTTTTGAGAGATTTTCTTAAACTAATAAAGAGGTTATTGAGGTTAATACGTTTGGTTGTCAAGAGCTTAAACATCAAATATCGTTTTACAATAATGTTTGGAGTAAGTGTTATTGCACATATTTCGCTCTCTTTATTTTTGGGGGTTTACTACCTCATATTAACTAAATTGTCTTTCTACATTACAGGGATGTTATTTAGTTGCAGAGTACTACGGGTCCTGGTGGTTGGCAAAAGTAATAGGCCACACATTTCTATCAATGTTCTAGTCGATCAAGGTACTTATCACCCTCGGTATTAGTTTGGGTATTCCGGATGAGGAGATGTATTTGGGAAGGTTAGTATAGCTATGATTGTCTTTCTTTTCCAAAATCAGGATTATTGATGCCACAGTTATCATCATAGCCGTGTTTATGGTTCTCTAGGGAAAACTTGGAGATGAGGAACAAATAGCAGAACAAAAT
Source organism: Arabidopsis lyrata subsp. lyrata (assembly GCF_000004255.2). Classification (NCBI taxonomy): domain Eukaryota; kingdom Viridiplantae; phylum Streptophyta; class Magnoliopsida; order Brassicales; family Brassicaceae; genus Arabidopsis; species Arabidopsis lyrata. The sequence goes on from NW_003302555.1 coordinate 24,231,579, forward strand.
GCTGAGGATGTAGAAGCAGCTCCTGAGGGTGTGGAAGAAGATGATGAGGATGTGGAAGCAGCGCCTAAAGGTGTGGCAAAAGATGAAGATAGTGTGGCCAAAGATGTTTGATCTCGAATTAAGTAGGATCATGTTGACATCTTGTTATGGATTATTTGACCAGCAATAAGAAAACTGGAATCTTTGGTGTCGTGGGTATTGACCAATGCTCATGTTCTATGAAAACTTGAAACAGGGAGAAAAGAATTGTTTGGATTTAATAATGGCTTACTTTTAATAAAAAACAGTACAAAAATGGTTATAAGTAAAGAAATTACTTAAAGAATATTTTTAATCAAAAACAGTACAAAATTGTGAATCTTTGAAATACTTTTTAGGACTTTTAAATTTGTTATAAATAACAAAAAAAAGTACATACCAAATAGATATGATAAAGAGACAGGACACTTCGAATTATGTTTTTGGACTCATATTAAATTTTTCATTTTCACAAAAAATTTTAAATTTTTAAATAAAAGGGGTGCAAAGATAGGATTTGAACTTTGGATTAGAGGATCAACTATTACGAATCAAACCAAATAATAAACTCAAACCAAATTATCAACTATAAACTAACTAATGTTTTTGGCCAGTTTGATGTATGCTTGTTTTGTGAATCCTTCTGTGGTTACTCTTGTACTCTTGCATAAATGCAAGATGTCTGTAAAGTTTTTTTACCTTATCAATATATGATCTATTCAAATTAAAAGAAAAAAAAAATTATGCATACGAAATTTTATACAACTTGATATAATATAGTTCATCTTTCCTACATTGCCCTCAATTTTTTTTTTTGGAATAAAATGTAAAATTTATTCGAAAAAAACTTTTTACATCAAATGCATCATTTGGTTAAAAGTTTTGCATACAAGTCATAGAACTACTAGCCCTTTTAGCTTATCTTGAAGCAACCCAAGCTTCCATACATCCATTGTATCTTCTATCTCCTTGCTCACGTATCGAGGAGATCCGATTTCGAACTTGTTTGTCGAGATTTTGAAGCATATGCGCTGGTGGTAATGGTGTTTCTCCATGCCTCATGTTGTTTCGCTTCCTCCATATAGAGTAGATTGCAAGCTGGAAAGCATACCTTGTTAAGAATAGGCTTATCGTCCCCAAGACTCATCTATGAGAGTTTTGTGTATATCTCTCCATCTGGTGGTGAACTTCTGGCCTAGGAGCTCACGGCTCACTCCTGACCATATCTCCTCGGCATAGCAACATGTAAAGAAGAGATATTCATGTCTTTGATCGGATCATCGCACAAAACACAAGATATTTTTGCTCCCACTTGCCAGTTTGCTATTCTGTCTACGGTAGTTAGACGGTTCCTTGTCGCAAGCTATGTTATAAATGTGTATTTAGGTGTGGCATGAAGAAACCAGACAGCCTTATGTTCTTGTAATTGATCTTGTTAATCCGTGTTCTTTTGGACTTAAAATGTTGTTTTAAGGGCTGTTAGTTGGTGTCAAAACATATTGTTTTGAACTGTTTTGGACCTCGTCTATCACTGCTTTAATGTTATTGAAATTGTCTATCATGTGCCTCCTCCTTCTATGGTTTTCAATTACTTCTGATAATGTAGAATGAAGAGTTATCCCCATATCGATACATCCTATTTGACCCGTGAGGTCTATAAGTTTCCCCAATGGAGACCAATTATCAAACCAAAAAGAGATATGTCCTTCCCATTTCGCACTTCTTTTCTAACAAACCCAGCAGCAAGCTCACGATACTTTAGCAGTTTTTTCCACATCCATGACCCCATTGAGGTCGTTCCCTTCATTGACCAGAAGGATCCCTTCCTTATGAGGTATAACCTTATCCATTGTCTTTGCTTTTCAGGTTACCAGTGTCTTTTAGCCTTTGATGTTGTTGGTATGGAGAATGCATAGATTTTTCTTTTTGGTTTGTAGGGATGCTTTGGATCTGATATGGAGTTAGACTAGAAAGTCTTCATCACTTTTGTTACGAAAGGTCTTTCTCCATTCAACTTATCACTTTTGATGCACATCCAAGCTTCTGGCCTCCACAAAACCAAAACCTATCTCTGACGAGTTTGACGATACAACTATGGAGTATGGACCATACGTATAGTAAGTTCATCTTATTACCCGCATTTGAAAATTGGTATATATCTCTCTTTGATATTGAGTTGAGTAGGAGGTAGCAAAGAAAATTGGGCAAGTTATAGCAAAATATTGCTTGGATAAAGGGATCACAAAGTTGGCCTTTGAGTGTGGTGGTTCCCCTTACCACGTATGCCTTGAGGCTCTTGCCGCTGCAGCAAAGTGAACACGGTCTCTTAATTCACACAACCTTCTTCACCTCAAGAAAATAAAAGTAAGATCCCTCACTCCTTATTTAGTTGAGTCAACATATTGTTCATCAACCATTACCATGTTGCTGGTCTCTCCCCCTGGAATTTTCATGGAAAGATTCAGATTTTACATGTTTCCACTTTTGTTCACAATCTCGAAACATTCTATGATTTGATTTGTGAGGATCATAAGCTACATAATATCTGCAATCACAAAGAAATCATATAAAATTTGAAAAACTGGAAACTGATAGTTAGTCTACAAAAAAAACAGGAAACTATTAACTACAAACATTGGCATCAAAAAACAAGAGTGTTGTGTGTGATCGAAAAGTTGTAAATCAACGAGGGAAAAAAAAGGAATTTTTTTATTTATAGGTTATAGAAAAGCTTTTGTCTCAAATTCCATCGCCAAGCAAAGCTGTTTTCGATCTTTCTCGTCTCCTCTGCCGTCGAAGGTTTGTCTTTTGCGTTTCTCTTCCTGAATTACTCTCTCCTTCGATTTAAAGGATCCATCTTTGATTCTGGGTTAGGATTCGAAGGCTTCAATTCAATAGGAGGAACATCGAGTTGTATTAGGTACAAACAAATCTTATGGCTATGAGAAGTTCTGCTAGAGATTCGATAAGCAATTTGCCAGATGAGATTCTTGGCAAAATCTTGTCTTTGCTTCCGACAAAAGTGGCTGCTTCGACATCGGTTCTGTCCAAGAGGTGGAGGAATCTGCTGGGTCTTGTAGACAACCTTTGTTTTGATGAGTCGATGGTTGTGTATCCCAATGAAGAAGAAGCTGAAAATGGTTCAGATCGCTTTTCGGATTTCGTAGACAAGGCATTGACTCTGTTAGGCAATTCTCACATCAAGAAGTTCTCTCTGTGTCATGAGCCTAGACGTGGCTGTGTAGATGCATACCAACGTTGGATTTTCACTGCCATGGAACTTGGTTTATTGGAACTACACTTGCACGCCGATAGACGCTATTCTTGTGTTGATATAGAGACAGAGTTTTTCACGAGCAATACACTGGTCAAGCTCACACTATCCGGTGTATATTCTCTTGAAGCTGAGCGTGTGTTTTTCCCTGCGCTCAAATCACTTTCTCTATTATCAGTTTCAAGGCTTGACCATCCCAACTATTGTCAGCTCGTCGATGGCTGCCCTGTCCTCGAAGAACTGTTCATATGTGACGCTGATCCTTGGGATACACCATGTTGCGGTACGGGTGTGGAAAGTGCATCCATCAAGCGACTTGTGCTTTTTCTCAATCTTCCCGGTTCTAAAGAAGATCACGAAGTAGCTTATCTTGAAGCACCAAGTCTTGTGTACCTTGACTATTCGAGTTATGTCTTCGAAAATTATCAGTTTACTGATTTGGATTTGCTTGTCGAAGCCCGTCTGAGTCTCAGATTATGGGACTCAACTAATGATTATGATTATTCTGATGACGATGACGATGATGATGAACCAAAGGAGGCTATATTTGGCGATGTAACAAAACTAGTTGCGGGTATAAGCCACATTACAACCCTTCACTTGTCTCCCGATTCCCTTGAGGTCAGTTCTTCTTCTTTTTCTATTGATTGTGTTTTGGTTTGTGTAGGACTATAATTAATCTACTGCTAGCTAGCAAGGTTTCTCACTTCTATATGGTTTTTGGTTCAGGCGTTTCATTTCTGCTGTGAATCCATGCCGATGTTCAACAACCTCCTTAATTTATCTATTGAGAGTAACAAGGATAAAGGTTGGCAAGTAATGCCACTTCTCCTCAAGATTTGTCCAAATCTACAGACTTTAGTCATCAAGGTATGTTCAGTTCCCTTATTGAAATACTTTTTTTTTTTTTTTTGTTGTTTCTGCCGTTAAACATGTCAAATTGGTCTCTGGTTTCAGGGTCTTGTGCACAGAGTAACAAATAGATGCGGAGATGCATGCGCTTGCATCCCTAAGAAGCATAAGAATGAGAAAACGAAGAGGAAGATTGTCAAGGAGGAGGAGAAATTATGTTGTTTATGGACATGTGAAGTGAAGGTGCTAGAGATTTCAGAGTATGGAGGTTCTTTTCTAGAGCTGAAACAGATGAGACATTTCTTGGGGAAGTTGAAATGTCTTGAAACTGTGAAAGTTGGTGTTGATGCGGACAACGAAAACAACAGTGAGTTCTTGCGAGCTAATCTGCTGGCTCTCCCCAGACTTTCATCAAAGTGCAATATTCAGTTCGGCTGACCTTTTTCTCCCCTCATCTTTTTTCGCTTTGATGTGGCATTGTAAAAGTAACTTAACATGAATATGATTATATCACTAAAATTTCATTGAAGTTCGTTACAATATAATAAGTATGCATACAATCTAGTATGTGTTAGATTTTTCTGTGTTTGTATAGAGAAAAGTGGAATATTCTCGAATTATGTTGTGTTGTTGTTGTTGTCTTTTTTGAGTTCCAATGACTTGTGGTAGGAGTGCAGAAGAGTAAAAAGCTGTAAATGCTTACTATCACTTGTAGGATTTTCTTTGACTAGAAGCCTTATGTAACTTTGTAGGTAACTCTTGTATCTTGGCTCAATCTAGAGCATCCTTTGGTAGTATGTTGAGTTAAAAAATATGTTTGCTACGTTGGAGATTTTTTTTTATATAATATGATAGATATTAAGCGATAGAATTTATTATATTTTAAAATATAATCTTGTTAAAATTTAATATATAAAATAAATAAACTACTTTTGTGTAAAATAAATATATATATAACCATGATTAATATTATTTCGAATTTAGTATATATTTTTTCTCTGAATTTTGAATTTTATTTATTTATTAAAAATATAGCTTTAAATTTAAATTTGAAAAAATTATCATTTTATATATAATTGTAGTTTTTATTTTAAAAATATAGAAAAAGGTTATATTTCAAAGTATAACTTAAAAACAGGGTAATTTTCAAAATCACCCTTTTTTTTTTGTTCTTTTTTTATCATCATTTGAGTCTTTTTTATTTTATATAAACAATCTTTACAAGTTTTTATTTTTTTGACAATTAAAACGTGTGCAAACAATTTCATCAATATGAATGAATAAGTAGAATATTTTTGTTAAGACCATAGACAAACCCGGTCCTGATCATAGACATATAGACTATACCAACCCACATCAGGTTTTTTACGAGGCATAAACCATAATCTCTTTTTTTTTTTTTTTGAACAAAGGGGATTAACCATAATCATGATTTATTTTGTTATAAGAAATAAATGCATGATGATCGTATAATCTTATACCTTTTTCGCCATTTGATTTTTTACGAGTTCTAGCTAATTATAATAGTTTTTCGTTTTTTTTTTTAATTTAATAAAGGGTCAAATATATGAAGTTTAAAAGAAAATTTTAACATGTGCATTTCACATACTTCCATAATTAGATAATAGGTTTGCCAAGTAAAAGGGAAATCGAGTGGGCATGGCTCTTGTTGAGGTCCATCGAAAGAGCCTTCTTCGTGGATCACATGAGAGATGAATTCTTTCTGCATCAAACTTCGACATTCTATCTTTCCAATACTTGAAAATATAATTTCTACAATGTTTAAGCTAGGATAAGTTAATAATTATATAGTATAAACAATTTATAGAATTGCAAATATATTATTTCGCTTATAGTCGAAATTTAAGATAAGTTGCATTGTTGGTAATGGATGAGTATCATATCTAATAACCAATTTTAAAATGAACATAATTGGCAGTCTCTTCAATTCTTCATGTTGAAATTATGTCAGTCTTTTGCCTCACCGTTAACGAATGTTTCATGCTCACATCTTACTTTGCTATTCAAATAATATGTAATGTTTGGAAGCTACTGAGGAGTAAGCGTCATGTTTTAAAAAGTACAATTGAAGGTACTTATTCACTATGAAATTCATTATCTCGTAAGTTTGAGCTTTATGCATGACTTTATGTTGCTGGTGCGATTCCAGCCGGATTAATATATATGTTCCTAGCTGAATGTCTTATGCGTTTTCTCATGACCTGCTGCTTTTGAAGTTCATGAAAATTGTTCTTTTATAACCTTATAGAAATCCTTATTTTACTCTGCAGATTCTGTTACATTGGGGCATGGACATCGAGTGAACTCCCTTGCATTGATCATAGAGTATGTTCTTGGACAGGAGCACTTTGACCACACTGGAAAATAATATTCTTCACCGAAAGAAATTAAAAAGGTAAGATCTCTCGTTCCTTAGTTGAATTCAATTTAATTGTCCATTAACCATGTTTCTGATCTTTCCCTAGGAATTTACATGCTTAGGCTGACTGTAACACTAATATGGTGGTGCATGCGGAGAGGTTTAAAAGAATTGATTTGGCTACTTATGTCACCATAGTGCACTTATCTTTTCAATCAACTGTCCTGAGAGAACTCCACAGTTAATCGTGCTTGAGCTGGAGCAATTTCAAGATGGGTGACCTTCGGAAAGTGATTGTCGGAACTCTGTGTGTGAGGACAAAACATAGGAAAAGATCATGTGGTGATTTATAGGGTCGGTAAACAAGTCTTTTAGGCCTCCCGGACGTAGCGGACCGACCGTCGGATATTGATGGGCCACGGACCAAAAGAGGACGTGGGACCCATTAAGAAAGGTGGTGGTCGGGGCGTTACACTGACGCTTGAGAAAGACACAACCAAGCAAAAGAAAAATCCACTGAAAGATTAGTCTCAGGTTCTGATGATTTTTCAAGTTACAACGTTTCTTTGGGAACAAGTTATAACTTATGTTTAGTACATCATCATCACAGCCACGTCTAGGTAATGAAAACTTGAAACTATTGTATATTTGTATGTTTCTTGTTAATTTTGTTTTAGTAAAATACCTATTTCCCCTCAAATAGATGCGGAGATGCGTGTGCTTGAATCCCAAGTAGAAGAAGGAGAAAAGGAAGAGGAATATTAATTGTCAAGGAAGAGGATAAATTATGTTGTTTGACAAGTAAAGTGAAGGTGCTAAGGACATATAGGGCTAAAAGGTCAGCCCGGCCGGTCCATTAAAATTAATGTAAGCCATGACCCTGATTAATCGAACATGGAGAATTTTGGGTTAATATAAGGTTTTGATTAAAAAGCCTTGTCACTTTCCTCACACTATCATCATTTCTGTTTCTTTGTCTCTACCACATATATTGCTTCCAAAGTTTGAAAGACTTCCTTATACACCTACACTTAATAGAGAGTTGTATACCACCTTCTTTGAGAAAAACTTACAAAAACCCAAAATCAGTGTCCTTCCACTATACTCTTAGCCAAACTTCATGATGCTAAGACCCACTCCTTTTTTATATCTCTTGAAACAATTCTCCAAAGCTCTTGTTGTACCCAATCTCGATACTGGTCATGAAGTGTTCTAAAAAGCGGTCTAGGCGGTCGCCTAGGCCTCGACTAGGCGCTAGGCTCTCATGCCACACCTAGATAACCATTTTGACCGCCTAAAATTAAATAGATCTTGTTTAATGTATTTTTTCAATTTCAATTAAGTTTTATTTATATATCTATAGTTATAAATACTCATATGTTGTTTAATGTAAATATAAATAAATGTTTTATCTAGTTTTTATTTATAATTTCATAATTTTTAGTTTTATATAGATATTTTATATAACTATATATATAATAGCATATGTATAATTATTTTTGTTATAAATGTCTAAACCGCCTAAAAATCGCCTAGACCCCGATTAGGCGTTTTAGGCGCTAGGCACTAGGTCACCACCCGCTTAGCGCCTAGCGCTTTCTTGAATATTAGTCATGATACATACTCTTCTGGATTTACTCTATTTCCTCTATCTCAAATTTATTACCAAAAACAAAAATGAGACTCTTTCTCACTTCGAAACAACGAATATACACCTCAACTACTTTTAATTAATGGGGCTTTTGCAAAAATGCCACTTTTTCAATGCCACTTTTCAAAAATACCCCTTTTTAAAAACCTTATAAAAAATGCTCTTAAAAATATAAGATTTACCCAAATATGTATGTAATATTATTAAAACATACACAAACTACATTTCTATGTATCTAAAATCTTATAAATACTTTATAAATACCTTATAAATGTATTTTAAATACCTTTAAAAACCTTTAAAATATCTTGTAAAACCTTTGAAAACATTAAAAATCCTTTAAAATAACTTGTAAAACCTTTAAAAACACCTTATAAATACTTGGATCGAGTCTTCAAGTAGTAGTTACAATCCATAAGTACCTTATAAACCTAATAAAACTTTATAAAAATTTCAGATTTAAAAAGGGGCATTTTTGAAAATGGACATCTAAAAAGGGCATTTTTGAAAAGAAGCACACTAAAAGGGGTATTTTTAACAATTTCCCTATAATTAATCATATATATGAAAAATAAGAGATTTTCTCTAGGTTATATGCCATGTCAGCATAAGAGAAGACGACACCTGTCCCCATAAAGTTGACGATTGGAGTCCATCTCTTTTGTTGATTCTCCTCTTTGACTTCCTATTAGAGTTTAGTTGTTCGTTTCCATCTTAAATCCATTAACTGATCACACATCAAGCTTCACATATTGGTCTTCCTACTCGAATGACGTCTAGAGAAACTGTGGTAAACAAAACTGAAGACCTCGAAGAAAGTTCCTTTGTTTCCGGGGAGATAAAACAAAAAGCCTAAATGGATGAACTGGGGAAATAGGGCCAAGAGAAAGATGAGAATGGCGATGTTGAAACAAAAGCTCATGTAGGCATTGTATGTGTCCAAACTTTTCCTCCTGTCTCATGTTGCTAACGTAAGTTTGAAATCATGATTGTGTTATTTGCACTCACCACTTTTAGTGTGAATTGTTTCGGATTTGGTAAATTTCTTTAGAATCTAAATAACATCTTATCTGTTTCACATGTTTTTTTTTTCAATAAAAAGGGTTAGCTGCTTTGTATGTTCATGTCAAGATGAATCCTCAGCGGTATGTATTGATAATGCTTGATCAATATATTGAGTAGAAAATCGTCTTTCTTCATAGATTATTTTAATGTATTGGCCATCATCGCCTCCCTTTGATTGCATTTCTTCCACATCAGTGATGTGTCTAAATTTTAGTTAAAATTAATTGTATGATCTGAATTTGGTTATAGATTTGCGTGTTTTTGCTCGACTACAATAGATTCATATCCTCTCTTGTAGATTGTGAAAATATGCCAAGAAATTGTTTTATTCACCTTTTCAACCACTGAAACACTTGATCCTTTGTCACCTCTCTATTTACCGCAGATTGGCTAAAGAGGTCAGTAAAAAGAGGTAGCTGATAAGGATATGGATATCGATATGGAAGGTGGTAGCAAAGTGAAGATCTTGGGTGTGGGAGCAGGTGGCATCACAGCTCGAGTCCATGAAAGAGTATATAAATTTTTGCTAATCTTATAACATTCAATCACCAAATGTTGATTTGAATATTGTTTTATTTTGATGTGACGTATCATATAATAAGGGTTATTAACGAGATTTTTACATTCTTATATGTATTTTAGAATGACCTTTAATTAAATATATATATCTAGATTATGTATTATCATATTTTGAAAATAAAATTATAAATATTTCTGGTCATCGACATTTTAAATTTTTTACCAAAATGCAATATAAACTAAGAAACAAAAGATTTGTTTGGTCTTCGATCGCCTCTGGGATGTTTGGAACTCTTCTTATGAAGTTGGACTTATGATACCATTAGAAGCAGTAGCAGTAATCAGGTTCTTTCTCACATGATCCTCATCTCAATCAAATAAATTTCATAGCTAATACATGTGAATAAATTTATATTCTTATATATGTGTGAAGTCTATCATTAGTGTTTGATCAATAAATAATGAGCTTTAAGATAATAGCCTCAAAATATGAAATTTAAATGGGAAACTTAGCCTAAGGACTAAATGAGCTCATCAGCCTTATTCAACTGCATGATCTCTTTTGCTTGTATATGTGGTTTTATGAGAAGTAGAAAAGTTTGTGGCCTTTCTTTGTAGCTTGATGGAAGTAGGGTAGATTTGATATAATGATTAGATTATAAATTTCAACTTGTATAGATTGTATAGAAGTTGGGTGCATACATGTTTATTTAGATGGTGTAGCTGAGATGTATATAACCATAGTGCATTATGTATGTTATTCAAAAAATATGTTTACTTTTTAGTAAAGGGAATGAAACGACCAACGATGAGTTGACCTAATGGTTAAGCTCTTTGATTACCAAAAACGTAGGAATTTTAGTGGTTACGGGTACGATTCGCGTTGAGAAGAGTATATTCTCTAAAATAAAGTAAAGTTATATTACATGGTTTAGGCCTCGCCATAGAATATAAAAGGAATGAATTGATTTCAAAGATTTCAATACAGAAAATTTAACATTTATATTCTCCTAAAAAATATATTCTAAAATATACAAATTTAATGAATCACATTAGTCGGTAATAAAATTTTAGTGGTAAAATTATTGAATTGAGAATAATTAAAGATGGACTTAATATAAGTGGCAAACGTTTTAAAAGAATATAAGTGACAAAAAATATTAAATAATTTATTTGGTGATGTCGTAGTGGTATAAAATAAATAAAATATTTATAATAAATTAATTATATCAAAACAACTTAGCATTAGTAACAATATACAAATATATAAATAAAAATAACCTAATAGTTACCGCACTCACATGTGTAGTATTTGTTTGCATCTCTATTTTTACTCTCTTTTGATTAATTATACATAAGCTGTATATAGACGATAAATCTCTTACTATACTGGTAATAATTATAAATACGCATCCTATAAAAATAATAGAGGTCAAATTCCCTATAATCACAATATTTGAAGATAAATCAAAATGTTAGAAGATTTGACTAACATTTATTTTGTATCACATCTGCACGTATACATTTTGATAAAAAAAAAAAAGTATTCTTTTGAAGATTGTATAATCGACTATTTGAAAATGTCTAACCAAGCTTAAAAAATTTCTTCATAAAAATATTATTGATTTTCCTTTTCACAATACTTACACATCCAACACTTAAACAACATGACTTTACTCAAGTGCCTTTAGTCAAGTGGTTAAGTCCACTTGACTCCGCCTTCCCCACCGGAGTTCGACTCCACTAAGTCGCGTTACCCCGCGTAGTAGGGATTGGCTATGGATCGGGCTTTGTCGATCCAAAGATGTCAAAAAAAAAAAAAAACAACAACATGACTTTACTCCTTAGATAACCGTTTTTTGTTATTTTGAGATATTAATTTTGTAATGTAAGCTAACATCGTCTTATACTATTATCAAAAATCTTTAGTGTACTTTAAATATGTTTTTCCACCAATTTTATTTGGGTTAAAATTATTGTATTCAATTGATGAAATCTCAAACTTGTTTTTCTTTTGATCATATTATATAGTTGTAGTTCCACTTGAGAATATATATTTTTCTAGATGTGCTACACAAATTATATATCACTTTTTTTTTACAGCTTATATATCACTTTTTGTTTATTTTGTTATAGTACTTATGAATAATATGACCATTGTTTTTTTCTTTGAGAAGATGGATTATAATATGAAGATGTTTAAGATCTTTTTTTTTCCTTTATAATTTCACAAAAAAGTGTGACCCTTACAATGTCTTCGTCTAAGATTTAAATTTTATTTTAAGTTTAGTAATCTTTTATTTTTTCTTAATTAAAAGTTTTAATAATAAATAAAACTCTATTAAGTATATTATTTTTAAAAACTAATGTTTGACTTTAAATTTTGTTTTCTGTTTAAAATTTTATGAGTTATATAAATTATTTTTAATATACAATGCATTTAATATTACTTCCATTATAAAACTCATCAACACAATCAAAAATGAAATATGATCACTTTTAATATTTATTTTTTAAAATTTGAATTATATTATTATTACTAATACAATTTTCATAGTATTGTTTTTATTATTTTTTAAATTTCATTTCCTTTTATTAATAATAATAAATACAAATCTTTGTAGTATATTGTTTTTAGAAACTAATTTTTAAATTTAAATTTTATTTCCTGTTTAAAATTATTTCAAGTAGAGTTATATAAATTATTTTTTACTATACCATGCATTTAATCTTACTTCCATTCTAAAACTCATTAACACATTCCAAAATTTGAAATATGATCACTTTTAATTTGTTTAGAAGTTGATTTATATTATTTTTAATATTACAGTATTGTTTTTACTATTTTAAAATTTCATTTCTTGTTCTGAATTCGTTTTTTATTTAATTAAAATTTATATTAATTATAAGTAACATAACTATGCACTAAATGAACATTTGAAATATATTTTAATGTAAAAATAATAGTCTTGCTTACGTGGATGCTTAGGTGGACACCTTAATAAGAGAAAAAACTCTCCTATTATATATCTATTTGACTAATCATTGCAAGATTTGGTTGAACCATTATAATCTTCGGGTAATTTGACGAACTCTTGCAACTTTTGTGCAATTTTTGTACTTGCGAACTCGGGCCAAGGTATGTGAAAAAGTATATAGAGTAAACATTGTGCCTAAAGAAAAAACAAAGCTTCCATCTGGGATGAAATGGTTGTGGTTACATCTATCTCTTGCTCAACCAAGATGTTTTATTGCATGGATTTGATTTCTAGTAGATTTTGGCGAGAGAATCCATAGATTTCACGGCTTGGTGGAGAAAACAAGTGGGTCTTCTACGGTAGGTATCCCGGAGTTGATCCCTCGTTCGTTAAGGATGAGGCAAGAAGAACATGCAACAAAAAGTTTCTACGATGCTACCGGTTCCTAGAATTTATACAATTAACAATCGATCCGTAAATCATAACCCTAATATCGCGCAATTGTAACTCTCAGAAGAGAGAAACTGATATTAATCGGAGGTTTGATGGCAAAAGTATTTATTTATTTTCCCTGCTAGGATTTTTTGTTTTTTACCGCTCCCTGCTATGATTGTTATAGGCAAAGTTCGTTAAATTGGTGAGGGAGTGAAACTTAAACTTGTTGGAGGTGGATAAGGTGTTTAGAGACTACAATTGCCAATATCAGAGGCTATCTTTTACGTAGCTTCTTTAGGGGCCAATATCAGAGGCTTTTTCATAGGTTCTTTAGGGCAACAACATATTTCATCCCTTTGCATTTTGGTAACGTTACGTTGAGGCCGTCATAAACGTGAAAGGCTGTACTCTTAGAAGACCAGGAAGAAGATATGGTTTTATGCCCAAGACAACAATAACGGTTGTCGTCACCCACAGACTTCTCTCAAAGGAAGATTACAACCAAACAAGGCACATGATTCGTGATAGCTCAAAGGAGATCTAAAGAGACCAGCTTTCGAATTTCGCTGCATCAGAAGAGTGGTAAGAGTTTCAATGGCATAAGCTTCACTGCTCAATGTTTCAATCGCTTCCAAAGCTGCTTGTTCATTATCGGTGGCTTGATCATTGTTGCTCTGTAAAAGAGAGAAACAGAGGATGCGTTAAACTTGGGCCAAGAAAAAAAGAAAACCTTATTTGTAAGTTGTAACATAACACTAGGCCCAATACGAAAAAAAAAACCACCATTGACCAAACCAACTTTTGGTTTTGGTCTAAAACTCATAATCGACCAACCAATCGAAATCCAATCGAAATCATAGTAACCCTAAAACTCTAAACCTCCATGGTCGAACCTTTTTTTCTTTCTTTTTTTGTAATCATTCTCTGGTCTAATCGAATCCGTGAAAACCTAATAAAACCGCCATTGACAAACCTTTAAACCTACCGGAGGAAAAATCGAATTAGTTAACCCTAAAGGCCTAAACCCTAAAAACCCGCCATTTCCAAACTTTAAATCCTACGCTAAATTTCCCACCGTAAACCATAACCCTAAGATCGCGCAAGAGAATCAGGAAACTACTCGCAGTTTCAGGCGAAACAGGAGGAGGAGGATTTGCGATCGGAGGAGAATCCATCTTTCTGGTGAAGAAAAAAAAGAGATTCTGGTGAAGAAAAATATTGGGTCTTTGGAATATGAAGAAAGAAGAAGAGAGAAACTGATTTTAAGAAGTAGAGAGAAACTGATTTTGATCTGAGGTTTGATGGCAAAAGTATTTATTTATTTTCCCTTCTATGATTTTTATTTTTATTTTTGACCGCTGATTGTTATAGGCAAAGTTCATTAAATTGGTGAGGGAATGAAACTTAGACTTGTTGGAGGTTGATCAGGTGCTTGGAGACTGTTTTTTCATAGTTTCTTTAGTAAAATTTGAAACTGGTAGTCTTGAAAAGAGAAGAGTTAAACGAGACAGTTCGCTCCGCTCCGTAGTGGCTGTCGTTTAGAGGATTGATGTTCACCCCGAGAATGCTGTCAAGTTGAACAGAGTATCTGCTTACTGAATTCAGAACCTAGCTGAGGAGTCTGCTCAAAAATTTTCATGATGATATTATTGGCTCTGCAAAACAGCTGTTACCCTTTGTAATCTCTGATCTCTCCCTCGGAAGAATTTGCTTGCTTAGGGTGCACCTGACTGATATAACTAAGCAAAAGGAAAGTCCGGTGTTAGAGTAGTCTCATGACTTTACAATGTTTCTTTCTTTGCCAACTTAGTGAACAGCATAGAAACCGTTTTGACCATGAAGAATTCGACTAAACGCAATGCGTTGGAGAAAGATTTATGATTCCCCAAGATATATGTAAACAAGATTAAGTTAGACTTGTGTGTATGTTTTTATATCATATTGACTATAATTTATCACATGAGGATATCCATTGTTTTCTTTGATGCTCTCTTTTCTTGTCACTTCAATTTATGTGACAGAACACAAGCGTGTTGCTCCCTGTCTTTGTATCACTCGAGAGAATAAAAGAATCTGAAGGTGAAATTTCAATTGTAAACGCTTTACATTCTATTTCACTACTGACCTCTATTTGTAAAAGTGTTATTGTTCCTACATCAAAAACAAAGCCAAACTTGTCACTTTCAGTCATTTGTGGACCATGGTTCATCAGCGTTCCTCTTTTGCTCATTAATGTGCGATTCACGACTTCTACTGTTCTGTTTCCCGGGTCTAATGCCATCAGCTGTATCAGTAGTCTCAGTAGAGTCGTCCTCTTTTTGGCTCCATTCTAACTTCGTACTGATTATTTGTCGCACCCTTTTTTATACAGAAGTTGCTTCCCTCAATTTTTCTACATCATTGAGTGCTTCACTGCTTTCTTTACCATTTCCTCTGAGAATGCTCATTATTCCTTTAGTAGTTCCTTGCTCTACAGTAAACACTTTGGGTTGCAGTCGCAAATATTCCTCGTTTTCTGTTAGACCACCGTTAGAGGTTTGAGTTTCTCGATCAAACTGAGAAAACAACTCGAAAGATATTTGATCGCCTTACCATTCACAGGGATATGATACATGGGCACTCGTTTCAGAATCATTCTGCTTTGCTAAAACAGGAATATCCTTTTCCATAACCTGCAAATGAAACTTCTCTAGAGTCTAGCCTTAAGAAAATATCATATGATTTACCAAAAAGTGACTGAGAAACGTCAAAACCATGAGATTTTTTCTTTATCTCCTTGATGGAAAAAGAAGAAGCAAACCTGATAAAGACAAACATTCATGTGTGATGCGGTCATCACACCAGCAACTCAACCAAAGCTCATTCAAACAGGATGCACTATGCCAATAAGACCCGAGAAGGACATATGTTCATTGTTTGAACCATATCAGCTTAATGACGAAGATTCAAGGCAGGAAACCACATGGAAACTACTCTCAACACAGCTAAAAAACGCCTCGAATAAGAATCAGTCCAAAAGGAGTTCATATGAAGGAGTTATTCAATTCACAAGTCGAGTGATTCCCAGCTTACCCGATTTGGACATACACGGAGTCATTGGAGGATTCCGACCAAACCAGAAGGATTTAAGCTACAAAGTGAATTTTAATACATTCTGGACTCATTATAGGAGCTTTTCGAATTGGAATCAAGTAAGTACCGATTTTGGTTTGGAAGATATTAATTTTCTAAACCGCATGATCCTCAGCTTGCCTTATTTGGACTCTTGCCGGTTTAGGAGACTCCAAACGTATCATTGGCGCCCAGGAGACGTTTTTCTACTTCTGGAAGCCTCCTAAAACACTATGAGGTTCACCAAGACACACAGGATTAGGCGGATCCTTCCACACCTTCACTTTCCATATCCCGAGCCGAGCTTGCCTTATTCGGACCCGAGAGGCGTCAATGCAAGACAGATCTTTCCCAAATCACTTGTGCGCCTTCTCCAACTTAAATCAGTAAATATAGACGTCCCAAGGAGCCACCTTTACACGCCCAAGCTTTCAAGGTTGAAGACCAACGGCTATTTCCATATTTGGACGGATTCTATATTTAAGCCACTAACGGCTAGTCTCTTCAGTTTTGTGCTAATTGTTTCTTTAATTAGATTATTAGAACGTTATTCTTGAGCCTATATAAGCTCATTAGCTCCCATTGTATTAGGCAGCCTTGATTTTAAAAGAAATAGAAATTATTCAGTTCATACACGAAGTTGTGTCTTTGTGTTGTTTGTTCTTTAATCTTTTGTGTGCGATACACTTAAGTTTATAGAAGCCTTGGGTTTGTTTGTTTGTGCGATTCAAACAGGCTGATTCAAACACCGATTGAGTGAGTCAACAACTCTATCTACCTTTCCCATCCATTGATTCTCGAGAGAGAGCGTTAAAGCCAGCTCGTGAATTCCACCTTCCGCCAGTTAAGCTTGGAATCTCTTGATCATAAGTTGGAGTGATTCCAATCTTATATCAATGTGGAGCATTATGAAGATAGCATCAGCACGTGGCTTAACCAAAAACCCCAGCATTTGGCTTTCTAGTACCTCAATTATCCTACAAGTTATGCAGATAATTAACTTGTGGCCTAAAAGGAAATATCAGTAAGACATTTTCTTAAGAATTATTCACAGAGCAATAGCAAACACTTATTAGCAGGACTGATATAGCATGAACACTTCCAATATACTCTTAACAACAAACTAATAGAATGGTGACTAGATCTCTCTTGATATACTCTGGGATGGGTACTGCTAAATTGAGTAGGTTGTTCATACCTGATCGATCTTACCCCAACTAATAGTGGTCACTAGAATATCAAGGCCTATTTACTACATGGTACTTTTATTTTGTGGCAACAGGAGTATGGTTCCACTAGCTTACAACATCATATGAAGAAGAAAATGTATTATGTAACTTTAATGATATATTAGTGATATAATCATATTCATGTTAAGGTACTTTCACATTGTAATCTAACCGAGAAAGATGAGGAGAGAGGAGGTCAGATGAATTGGATATTGTTGCACTTTGATGAAAATATGGGGAGAGTCAGCAGATTAGATTGCAAGAACTCAGTGCTGTTGTTGTTTTTTGCGTGAACACCAACTTTCACGGTTTCAAGACATTCCAACTTGCCCAAGAAATGTCTCATCTGTTCCAGCTCTTGAAAAGAACCTCCATACTCTAAAATCTGTAGCACCTTCACTTGACATGTCCACAGACAACATAATGCCTCCTCATTCTTCACAATCTTCCTCTGCTTCTTAGGGATGCAAGCGCATGCATCTCCACATCTATTTGTTATTCTGTGCACAAGACCCTGAAACCAGAGACCAATTTGACATGAATAAATTAATGGGTAACACTAACAACAAAAAGAATCTCAGCAAGAAAAATGATAATACCTTGATGACTAAAGTATGTAGATTTGGACAACTCTTGAGGAGAAGTGGCATTACTTGCCAACCTTTTTCCTTGTTACTCTCAATAGATAAATTAAGGAGGTTGTTGAACACGGGCATGGATTTACAGCAGAAATGAAACACCTAAGTTAAAAACGAACACAACCAAAAACCTATACTAAGTAAGAGACCTTGCTAGCTCCAGTAACAAATAAAAAAGAATCAATAGAAGAAGCAAAAACTAACCTCAAGGGAATCAGGAGACATGTGAAGGGTCGTAATGTTGCCTATAGCCGCAAGCAGTTTTGTAACATCACCAAATATAGCCGCCTTTGGTTCATCATAAATATCATAACCATCATCATCGTCATCATCATCATCATCGTCAGAATAATCATAATCATTAGTTGACACCCATAACCTGAGACTCAGCCTGGCTTCGACAACAAATCCAAATCAACAATCTGATACTGTTCTGAGACATAACTGGAATAGTCAAGGTAGACAAGACTTGGTGCTTCAAAATAAATAAGTTGGTGACATTGTGTATCATCTGGATTATGGGTAAAAATCACAAGTCGCTTAATAGATGCACTTTCCACGTTGGTACCACAAGTTTGCTGCAACATCGGATAATCACCATCACGCATGTATAATTCTTCCAGGACAGGGCAGCCATCGATGAGCCGTAGATAGTTGGGATGATCACACCGAACTGAGATGAGAGAAAGTGATTTGAGGGCAGGGAAAAACACACAGTCTACTTCAACAAAACATCGAGCGGATAGCGTGAGCTTAACCAGTGTGTTGCTTGTTAACAGCTTAGTTTCTATGGCAATAGCAGACCAGGGGGTGGCGTGCAAGTGTATTTCCAATAAACCGCGTTCCATTGCAGTCCGAATCCAACGCTGGACAATACCGTCCACATCATCGTTATAGTTATGTACACGAGACAGAGAGAACTTCTTGATGTGAGAATTGCTTAACAGAGTAAATGTCTTGTCTACGAAATCACAGAAGCGAAGTAAACCACTTGTTGCTTCTTCTTCGTTGGGATACACAACCATCGACTCATCAAAGGAAAGGGTGTCTACAAGACCCAGCAGATTCCTCCACCTCTTGGACAGAACAGATGTCGAAGCAGCCACTTTTGTCGGAAGCAAAGACAAGATTTTGCCAAGTATCTCATCTGGCAAATTGCTGATCGAATCTCTAGCAGAACTTCTCATAGACATAAGTCACAACAAGTTCCTCCAACTGAATTGAATGTTTTGCAATTAAACAATAGAAGCCTTCGAATCCTAACCCAGAATCAAAGATGGATCCTTTAAATCGAAGGAGAAAGACCAATTCCTCGTCTCCTCTGCCTTCGAAGGTTGTCTTTTTTGCTTGACAATGGAATTTGATAAATAACACAAAAATTAAACGAAAAAGGGAAACTTTGGCCCACCAGAAAACGGCTGCGTTTAATATTTTGTGTTTATTTATCAAATTCCATAGTCAAGCAAAGCAAGAAGCTTTTCGATCCTCCTCGTCTCCTCTGCCGTCGAAGGTTTGTCTTTAATCTTTCTCTTCCTAAAGTACCCTCTCCTTTGATTCTGGGTTTTTTTCTTTTTTTTTTGGTTTTAAGATTCGAACAACTTTCAATAGGAAGAACTTGTTGTGACCCTCATCGACTTGTTTTAGTGTGTATTATTTAGGTATAGTTAAATCCCTAACTTCTCCTAGAGATTCACTAAGTCGTTTGCTAGTTGAGATACTTGGCAAAATCTTGTCTTTGGTTCTTACAAAAGTGGTCTTGTAGACAACCTTTACTTTGATCATTCCATGGTTGTGTATCCCAACAAAAAAGAAGCTTTGAATTTGCTCTGTTTCCGATTTTAGATTCATGTCTTTGAATATGTATGTGGTTCTATGTAATTCTTTGTTCTTGTCTCTCTTATTTTCACTGAATTCAATAGCTGACTATGATCTATGTGATTCATTCCCTTGTATAGTAATCAATGGCTTTACAAATTCATCTGATCTAAGTTTCTTGGGTTTGGATTTGGATTCAGATGGATGGGATGAAGTTTTGTTTCTCACCGGAAAGTCCACCACTTTCAGTCATTGTTGCTCTTTCTCTCTCAGCCTCTCCGGTGACTATTGATTCCACCGCCGCTGCAACTACCGTCCCTTCTTTTGTCTTCTCAGATGGGAGGAAATTGAGTGGAACCACCGTTCTTCTTCGCTATGTTGGTCGATCAGCTAACACGCTTCCTGATTTCTATGGCCACGATGCTTTTGCTTCTTCTCAGATTGATGAGTGGGTAGATTACGCTTCTGTCTTCTCCTCTGGTTCCGAGTTTGAGAATGCTTGTGGTCGTGTCGATAAGTATCTTGAGGGTAGCACGTTTCTTGTTGGCAATTCTCTTACCATTGCTGATGCTGCTATTTGGTCAGCTCTCGCAGGTAAACATTCATTATCTTTGACTCTTTGTTATGAGTTTCTTTGTATTTGAAGCTGATTAGTTTAACTATTGGTAGGAACTGGCCAAAGATGGGAAAGTTTGAGGAAATCGAAAAAGTATCAGAGTTTGGTTAGATGGTTTAATTCGATATTAGACGAGTACAGCGAGCTGCTTAACAAGGTTCTATCAACATATGTGAAGAAAGGCTCAGGGAAGCCTGTGGCTCCACCCAAGTCTAAAGACAACCAACAAGCTACGAAAGCAGATGCACAGGATAAAGGCAAATCTGAAGTGGACTTGCCGGAAGCAGAAATTGGAAAGGTTCGACTTCGGTTTGCTCCAGAGCCAAGTGGTTACCTTCACATTGGACATGCCAAGGCTGCGTTACTGAACAAGTATTTTGCTGAGCGTTACCAAGGGGAAGTGATTGTGCGTTTTGATGATACTAACCCTGCTAAAGAAAGCAATGAGTTTGTGGATAATCTCGTTAAAGATATTGGGACTTTGGGGATCAAGTATGAGAAAGTGACATACACTTCAGACTACTTTCCTGAACTGATGCAAATGGCGGAAAAACTGATGCGTGAGGGCAAGGCATATGTTGACGACACTCCAAGGGAGCAGATGCAGAAAGAGAGGATGGATGGGATTGATTCAAAATGCAGGAATCATGGCGTCGATGAGAATTTGAAGCTATGGCAGGAAATGATTGCGGGAAGTGAGAGAGGATTACAGTGCTGTGTTCGCGGGAAATTCAACATGCAAGATCCCAACAAAGCCATGCGCGACCCTGTTTATTATCGATGTAATCCTATGTCTCACCACCGTATCGGGGATAAGTATAAGATATATCCAACATATGACACTGCGTGCCCGTTTGTCGATTCCCTTGAAGGTATAACGCATGCCCTTCGGTCTAGTGAGTATCATGACCGGAATGCTCAATACTTTAAAGTTCTGGAGGACATGGGAATGCGACAGGTTCAGCTTTATGAATTCAGCCGGTTAAATCTGGTTTTTACACTTCTCAGTAAACGCAAGCTTCTCTGGTTTGTCCAGACTGGATTGGTTGACGGGTGGGATGATCCACGCTTCCCGACAGTCCAAGGAATTGTTCGTAGAGGTTTGAAAATCGAGGCTCTTATTCAATTCATTCTCGAGCAGGTCAGCCTTTCTTTTTCGTTGTTGTTTGTATCTTTCGAATGAAGTGTAATAATAATTCTGTTGATTTCTTACTCTTCCAGGGGGCTTCGAAGAATCTAAATTTGATGGAATGGGACAAACTTTGGTCTATTAATAAGAGAATAATTGATCCTGTGTGCCCTAGACACACGGCTGTGATTGCAGAGCGTCGTGTACTATTTACCTTAACAGATGGTCCTGATGAGCCGTTTGTTCGCCTGATACCAAAGCACAAGAAATTCGAAGGTGCTGGAGAAAAAGCGACCACTTTCACTAAGAGCATTTGGATCGAGGAAGCTGATGCGAGTGCCATATCCGTTGATGAGGAAGTAACTTTGATGGATTGGGGAAATGCCATAGTAAAGCAGATCACAAAGGATGAGGAGGGTCGTGTCACTGCGTTATCGGGCGTTCTGAATCTTCAAGGTTCTGTAAAGACTACAAAGCTGAAACTCACATGGCTTCCTGACACTAATGAATTGGTCAATCTCACATTAACTGAGTTTGATTATTTAATCACCAAGAAGAAGGTACTGATACATTTATTTCTACATAATATTGTAATCTCTCAAAATCACTGATTTGTTTTTGCTGCAATACAGCTGGAAGATGATGATGAAGTTGCTGATTTTGTGAATACTAATACAAAGAAGGAAACATTGGCACTTGGTGATTCGAATATGAGGAATCTGAAATGTGGAGATGTGATTCAGCTTGAGAGGAAAGGCTATTTCAGATGTGATGTTCCTTTTGTCAAATCTTCAAAGTCCATTGTTTTATTCTCTATTCCAGATGGAAGAGCTCTTAAGTGATGAATGAAAAACTCTTTTTGATTTTCCCATTTTATGAAAATTTTGTTGAGAATTTTGCTATTTAGGTTTAAAACAAAGAAAAACAGAGCTTTTTTAATTCAGTTCTGTACTTAATTTTTGCATCTCATAGTAGTTTAAAGTTGCAAACTTTATCTTCTTTACCTTCTTCTTCTTCTTTCTCATTAAAAGCTGAACACAAAGATCGACTCTTTCACTAACACATTGCGAGTTTTTGCATTTGTCTTATATCCTTTTTTAAAGTCTGTTCCTTTTTTCTACTTTTAGCCATTCTTTCTCCAATCCAGCTCTTAGTAAGAGTTGCAGGACTGGTTTTCTTGTTAGAGTTTGTAGTTGCAGGACTGGTTCAGGGGACTGAAGCAAATGAGTATTTTGAGTTCAATGTTACTGAACTAGATTGAATTGAGAATTCGTGTATGGTTTGTCCAAATGTATCTCCAATTTTAATCCATTGATGGTTGGTCTCACACTTATCAGAGGAGCTGGTACTGTCTCTCTATCTCTCTGCTTTTTACTTCAACAAAACATGAGTTTTTTTGTTTGTTTATCTTATATTAGTATCACTCATGTTGTCTTAGATAGTTGCAGTTTATAGTAAGTTACTTTCTGATTTTGGAATGTGAGGTACAGTATGTAATGTACATCTGAAATAAAAACAGAACAGTGTTTGAATATAAGGTACATTACAGTTTGTTTGGATGGAACATTACCTGGATATCACTTACATCGTGGACATGGATCCGGAGCCATTAGTTGGCTCATTCAATTAGAGGTTACCAAAAGAAGATTTGGTCTGTTGAATGTATATAAGAAAGCATTCTGGTTTTAGTCTTGTTTTGTTACCAATTAATCATGCGAGATCGAGATTCTTGAATTTTACGAGGAGAAGCTAAAATAAGGAGTGAAGAGTTGCTTGTGTTCCTTAACTTGCAAGTTTGTCTCAACTCTCAAGTTATGCTACATGATCGACCTTACCCCAACTAATAGTATGGTCATTAGAACATCAAGGCCGATTTATTACATGGTACTTTTATTTTGTGGCAACAGAGGAGTAAGATTCCACTATACTTGCCAAAAAGATGAATAAAAAACAAATGCTTAATCCCTTTCAAAACACAATAATTTTGGCACTAAAAAAAAAAAGTCAATACTAAAAGCATCTCCAAAGGCAACCTCCAATCTTCGTATTTGAGGTTTCTTGTTCTCCAAATACAACCTCAAAAACTCATATTTGAGGTTTCACTATTCAAAACCTCAAATTTGAAGTTTCATTTTTTTGTTTGCATTTTGGTCCTTACAATTATGTATTTCTTATAAAAACTCTTACTAAGAGCATCTCCAAAGGCAACCTCAAATCTTCAAATGTAAGGTTTTTGGTTCTCCAAAGACAACCTCAAAACCTCAAATTTTGAGGTTTCATTTTTTTTATTTGCATTTTGGTCCTCATAATTATATATAGCTTATAAATACTTTTACTAATTTATTATTTATTATTTTAGTCCTTAATTTTTTTATATCTTATAAATAGAAATTTCATTTTTCAATATAAAATTAAATAAACACCTTAAAATAATATAAAATATTACATAACGTTAAAAAAAAATATTACACAATAACAATATTACATTAAGCAAATTTATTCAAAAATATAAAACAATAGAGGAAAACAAATTACATGAAAACAGAAATATTATACAAATTATATATTACAACAATACTAATATTCAGGTAAATTTGATCCCGAACCTCCAAGATCATCAAAATATGGTCCATAAAAATTTGGTGAAATTGGAGATTATTGTGGTTGTTCTTGATTTCATTTTTGTATGATTCTTGCTTGTTTAGATCGAATATACGCACGGGTATTACTATCAGCAATAGTGTCTAAATCTTTTAACAAGATTTTATTCTCCTCGTGCATTTCTTTTAGGGCTAACTTTTTTGCTTGATTTTGCATACGCAATTCAGCTAGCTCGTAATATTTTTCCCTAGTTGGTGCACTTTCTTTTAAGAAATTTAGGATTTGGTTATTTGAAGAAACCAAAGTGTCAACAGATGAATTATTACCTTCTGCAATTTTTCTTTTGAGTTTTGCTTTCTTCGATCCAATGGGACGTTGTGATGAATTTGATCCACCATCTTCACTACTTAATTGATTGAAAATGATGACATTCCTGGAGATTGTGATGTTGGAGAACTGGCGATATCGCTCTCGGTGTTAGGAGTATCTGGAATACCGACGCTAACATTGTCTGTAAACTTTGGAATATCCTTCAGCAAAGCCCATATGTGGTCGAATTTAAAACCTTTCTTTAGTTTCTCCACTTGTACCAACAATTTCTTGGCTTTTTCCATCTGCAAAACATTTAGAACAAAATATTTAGTTATTTACACAAACATATATCATATATAATTAAAGCAGAAAAAATTATATACTTACAATGTCAATTTCTGACGCACCACTTGGATGCATATTTTCCACTTGGATTATGCAGCTCTTCAAATTTCTAACCGCATAAATAATAGTATTCATTCTACCTTGTAGTGACCTATTGCTTCTAATTTCCCAACTCTCAATATCGGCCAACAACTTGGATTCCCTGGAATGCTAGGTAGTCTAGATTGTATGCATTGGAAGTGGAAAAATTGTCCAAATGCGTGGGCAGGAGAATTTGCAGGCCGTAGCGGATCACTCACAATAATTCTTGAAGCTGTAGCAGATTATGATCTATGGATATGTCATGCCTATTTTGGTATGCCAGGCAGCAACAACGATATTAATGTTTTGAATTCATCTAACTTATTTTCAAAGCTTGCTCAAGGTATCGCTCCTCCAGCTAATTACATTATTCAGGGACAAGAGTACACCATGGGTTACTACTTAGCTGATGGCATTTATCCGAAATGGTCAACTATTGTTCAGACTATAAGTGATCCTCAAGGTCCAAAGAAAAAATTATTTGCAGCAAGACAAGAATCATGTCGGAAGGATGTTGAACGTGCGTTTGGAGTTTTACAATCCAAGTTTGCTATCATTGCAGGAGCAGCACGTTATTGGAAAAAAGAGGTTTTGCATGATATAATGACTGCGTGCATTATAATGCATAACATGATAATTGAGGATGAACGTGATATCAACGCACCGATTAGAGAAGCAAGATCAGTACCAGAGACAACCGTGGAAATGGCTATAAACGAAAATACTCGATTTCAACAATTTTTATCTCGTAATCTACAGATAAAAAATAAAGAGACTCATCTAACTCTTCGAAATGCATTGATTGATCATATATGAGAGCATTACGGAAATAATTAGGTTCAATAATTTAGTAATTTAGTTTTAATTTGTGATTTCGTTTGTGTGTTTTTTTTTGTGTAATTTTATTTTATAATGTAATATTTTATTAATTATTAATGTTTATAATATTTTTAAGGGTTTTGTGCAAAAAAACCCTCGAAGTAGCCAATTTTTGCAAGAAAACCCTCCATTTCAAATAACTGCAAGTCAATACCACCATCTCAAAAGTCACCCGCAATATAGCCCTCGCGTGTATCGATGACGTGGCAGCCGTTAACTCCGTTCCAAAACGTCACGACAAGTGAACTTTTGTGCAAAAAAACCCTCAAAGTAGTCAAGTTTTGCAAGAAAACCCTCAAAGTAGCCAAATTTTGTGCAAAAAAACCCTCAAAGTAGCCAAGGTTTGTTTTAAAAAAGCGACTGTTGGAGAATTCGATTGTACAGGGAAGCAAAGGAAACAATATGGTAATAATCGATTTTGATATCTTCTTAAATGTATGATCATTGGCATGATCAAAGTAAGACATGGTGGAGCCATTTATACGAGAAGAAAAAATCTAGGGTTTAACAGAAGAATTCTGTAAAATTTACATAAGTTTTCTGTAAAACCAGAAAATCTTCTATAAAAGCCCAAATTCGTCGCAAAAGAGACAAAATATTTTGTAAGGCTCAGAGCCTCGAAAAACGTGCAAGCCACGAAATCAACTTCTGTAAGACTCAGAGCTTTGAAAAACGTGCAAGCCACGAAATCAACTTCTATAAGACTCAGAGCCTCGAAAAACGTGCCCGGCACGGAATCACCTTCTGTAAGGCTCAGAGCCTCGACAAAACATATATTACTTCTCTAAAAATCATAGCTAACTCTTGCGTATATTTCGTATTCTCGTTCACTCGAATTCCATCTCTGTAATCACAGAAGCACGATTATCGTTAATCAGAGAAATATCTCCGTTCGCTCCCAAAAACTCGTACTTATTTATTATTGCAACTTCGGTACGAACAATAGGGTGGATAGATTTACATACAACAATTTTTATTTTTGGGTATTATAGGTAAACCCGAACCCGTACCCAAATTTTAAAATACCCGAGAGGTTTTTTTTGCAAAAATTGGTTTAATGAAGGGTTTTTTTGCAATTTGGCTACTTCGAGGGTTTTTTGGCACAAAACCCACTGACGGAGTTAACGGCTGCCACGTCATCGATACACGCGAGGGCTATATTGCGGGTGACTTTTGAGATGGCGTTATTGACTTGAATTTATTTGAGATGGAGGGTTTTCTTGCAAAAATTGGCTACTTCGAGGGTTATTTTGCACAAAACCCTATTTTTAATGTATGTTTTATTGTTATTTATAAAAATTTTATGGTTTTATGTAATTATAATTAATAAGGAGGACTATTATGCAAAACACATAACTTTTTAAAGTTACATTTGAGGTTTTTGTTTGGAGAGATACAACCCTAAACCTCAACTTTGAGGTTTGGCAAACTTCAAATTTGAAGTTCCCTTTGGAGATGCTCTAATTTACTATTCTATCATATTAGTCCTTCAATTTTTATTTTTTATAATATAAATTTCATTTTCCCAAAAAAGTGAATAAGCACCTTAAAGAGACTCATCTACCTCTTCGAAATGCATTAACTGATCATATCTAAGAGCATTACAGAAATATTTAGGTTCAATAATTGTTAATTTAGTTTTTTTAATTTATGATTTCGTTTCTGTGTTTTTTATTTTATTTTATGTAACTAGTGATTGATCTGCGGTACACCGCGGGACGATTATTTTCTAAAATTTATGATTTTTAAAATTTCGTAAATTCTATCATTTAAGACATTTGGATCTTATACTTTACAATTGTCATTAATTATCGATACATCACGGGATAATATTTTGTTTGATCTTATATTATAACTAGAATTTAACCCGCGGTATACCGCGGACTATATTTTTAAAAAATATATAATGTTATTTTTTAAAAGATTAACTGAAGATATATCATATTAATTTGTATTTTTAAATGTAGATATTTATCTATCAATTTTTGAAGTATAGATACGAAAACATACAGTTTTTTTTAAGTAACGATGTATGGTGGATTTTAAAATTTTGAATATTTTACTCTGCAGTATACCGTGGGTCAGTTTTTTTATAACTAAAAATTTTAAATTTAAGTTGGATTTGTTTTGTTAATTTGTTTCTTTTGATTTGTGTTTAAGAGTGTATAATTGTATTTTGATTGTTAATTTTAGGATTTCATCCGTGATATACCGTTATTTATTAATATCAACCCAAACCCGTCATCTCATATAAACCCGTCTATATTATCTCGTTAGCTAAATTATTAGTATTATAAAATCCAAGAAACTAAATTATTATTGTTATAAAATCTAATAATTTTAGGATCTCACCCGTAGTATACCGTTCTTTGAACGATTTTAAATTTATACTACTAATATATATTTTAAATTTATCATATAAAGTATATGATTTCAAGTTTTTGTGTTTTTTTTTTATAATTTAAATAAAGCAACGGCTTAAATGATGATAGATATAGTTCTCTTTCCTGTATGTGTATTTGATTTTTCTATGTGAATATTTTGATTATTATAAATTAGTATTTTTATTGCTATGCAAAATGTTAATATAAATATTTGCTATAAATTTTTTCGAAGATATATGGAAAGATATGTAGAGATTTTTAGAAACAAATTAGGCAAGATATTGTTTGGTTAATATCTTTTATTTAAATTTTGTAAAAGTAATAATAAATGTCGGTGACATTCTTTGTAAATATTGCCCAACCCCAAGATTTATTTGCTAAAAGTGTTCCAAAAATGTATATATAGATATTAGTGATGTTAATAAAAAAATGAAGATTTAATTAGTATGGTAGCCTCAAGTTAATGATATTTTACATATTTATGAACGACGATTAAAACTCATCCCGTCATATAATTCGTTATGTTATATATATGGTTGTTTCTCTTATCTAAAGTCTATAATGTATATATGGTTGATTCTTTCATTACGTTTACATGGATTAAATCTTTACCAAAAAACTCTTAATCTTAATTTGCATATTTTAATTTATGATGATGAAATATTAACAAAATATTAAAGACCTGACCAGATATATACACCTTAACGATTTTGTATCTATTCATTCAAACTATTTTTATGCATTATCACAATTATGACAATTATGGTAGTGCAAATCTAATTAATTTTTGTTTTCAAAACAAAACACTATTTAATAATTACAAAATATTATAAGGATTATGGTTTAGAAAATATATAATTACCTTAAAATGGTTTGAAAAGCCATTGAATTTGGTTATGGTAATATACATATTCATTATACTTCTTCCAAATTTATAATAAAATATTTTTGAATTGAAAATCTTAACTTAAATGGAGAAGAAATGAGCATTGTTGAGATATGGTGGAAGATTGTGTCTGGATTGTTGGCTAAAGATTTTGATTGTAATATCTTAACTTAAATTAAACAAATATAAATAATAAATACCAATGGCATCTCTTGTAAATACATTCAAACTCCAGGATTTATTTCAAAAATATCTCCGAAAATGTATATATGGATTTTATTTTATAATGTAACATCTTATGAATTAATATTGCTTGTAATATTTTAAAGTATGTTATACAGTTTTTTATAAAACTTTTTTATGATTTTATTTAATTATAATCAATAGTAAGGAGTAAAGACTATTGTGTAAAATATAAATCTTTTTGAAATTAAATTTGAAGTTTTCTTTTAGAGAGACACAACCTCAAACTTTAACTTTGACATTTAGGAAACCTGAAATATAAGGTCCCTTTTCGAGATGTCTGAAGTAGTAACTAAGCAAAGACACTTTGGTCTCTTTTTTTTAAAAACATATGGGGGCACTTTAGTCTAGGTAACCGATATTCATCCTTTTAATTTGGATTTGGTCCGTGCAATAACTTTGTTTCTACATTTACTTAAAAATCATAATCAATCCACTATCTAATCAGTTTGGATTTGGTCATAGTTACTTATGTCTACAACTTGCCTCACAATGTTGGAGTTGGAGCCTACCAAATATATTTACCTTGTTGATAAGAAACTAGAAAAGAAGCCCAATCGCGGCAATTCTATACATTTTTTTTTTTGCTCCAGGTGGGGGCACAATCATGGTGTACACAAAATAGTAAGCTAATCACAAGGTATCTCATAGAGACTCTTAAATCTGATTGGTCCGGAGTGATAAAAATGATAAGAGATTTTGAATTTGACATGGAGAGAAAATAAAGCGACTCAATTTTATTCACTCACGGACGAAAGTTTTTTCCAAACCCACTCTTTGCTAGCCACTCCTCCTCTTACCCTTTACAAAAACAAAACACACACACACACACAAACTTGTAAAAATTCTCTCCTTTACCAAAACCAAACACTCATACACAACTTAAAATTCTCTCTGCCAATTTCTCCAACTGAACAAGAAGAGTGATTTCTCTCTCTCTCTCTCCTCTACTTCGTCGCAAAAGATTTTTTTCCCTTCGTCCTTCTCCATGGATCGTATCAGAGAAGAAGAGTGTCCATTGAAGGAGAGGAGTAGAGTTCCTCTTGTCAATTACATACATGAAATGAAATCCTTCAACAACTTGGTCGACCACGACTTGACTACCGTCTAGCTGCTGCATGTCCGTCATGAGGATCTGGAACTGAGATGTTTGGCCCACGGTTTGATATGGAGACAATACCTGGATGTGTATGCTTCTTGATGAAATTCTCGTCATCAATGTGCCACTGTAGATCGATTCGCCTCCCGTTCCGTTCCCGAGAGTGATATCTCCTCCAGCCCACATGTATTGATGAGCAACTACGTGGAAGTTTGATCCCTTGTAGTGGAGTGGCTTACCACTCTCCCTTATTCCTCTCTCACCGGTGCAGAGGGCACGGAAGTTCTCCGCCGTTATTGGAGTTGTATCGGCAAAGAACTCCATCACGAGCCATCACGAGCCGACCTATCGGATACCCGCCGATCGCTAAGTCGAAGATAACTCTAGGGTTAGGTATTTTCAGAGGTGCTTTCACGGCAAACATCATAGTCAAGTTATCTAGAGCAACTTCAATGGCGGATAAACGACGATATGTGTCCTCATTCAGTTTCTCCACACTCTTCTCCATTGCATCAAAGCTAGGGTTAGCCATTTATGAAGCTCTTAGACCATCTCCAATGTAGAGCTCTATATCTTACTCTAAAATAGAGTAACTCTATTTTAGAGGAAGGTCTCTCTCTAATGTATATCTCTATTTTCTACTCTAAAAAATAATACTCTTAAAAATATTCTATTTCTATTTTATATACTAATACATTTTAATTATATAATTTACAATTTGACCCCATATATTATAGATTTGCAAAATTCCATAAAATATGAAAATATTTAAATTAAACACCAATTATTTATTAAAAAAAACATTACATCATATAACAATAATAAAACATTACAAATTTTATTTTAAATAACACCATTAGAATATTTTTCCCACATATGATCAATTAAATCATTTCGTAGTGACAAATGAGCTTCTTTATCTTTGGTTTTTTTAAATCTACTAAGAAACTCTTGAAACCGGATATTATCATTTCCTGTTATCTCGACTTCGGGAGGTGGAGCTTCTCTTTCAACTTGAATTGGTGCATTGAGATCAAAAAAAAAATTATGCTTTGAATGAGATAAAGGAAGAAAACAAAATTTTATTTTTTGATTTGAATTCTTTTCAAAACCCAAATGTTCGGGCATATTTTGAGAGTGAACAAGCACGGATTTGACAAAAACGACGTGTCCAACAACAAGATCAAGATCAAGAAACTCCTCCTCCATCTACTTCATTTGGACAATATTTTAACTATCTTGGCAGATCTACAAGCAATTTACCGGACTATTAAATTACTAGTTTTATATTTTAGTTTTCTTATGTTGTTTATTTTAAATTTAGTACTTGTTTGCTTGTTAAGTTTATAAAATTATTTTAAATTTAGTACTTGTTTGCTTGTTAAGTTTATAAAACTATGTGTTGTAATTGTTGTTTATAAAATGATTATATGTATTAAATAAAAAAGTTTAAATTTGAGGGACTAAAGTTCAAATAAAAAAAGTTGAACTCAAAAATAGAGTTGAGAATAGAGTTGCTCTATGTATAGAGTCAATCTGCAGAAATCTCTATTTTAAAGTCAATTATAGAGTAGGGTTGGAGACATTTTTACTCTAAAATAGAGTAGGGTTGGAGATGCCCTTAGAAATTTAGGATTTCGTGTTGTGAAGTGGGTTTTGAATACTATAATATATAGAGACCATCTTGGAATTTTGATTAAAAAACGATAATAGAGAATTGCTTTCAGAATAAGAATGTTTGAGAATAGAATTATGAAAATTAGAAATCAGAGACATCGAACCCATAGGAAAAGTGAGGAGCTTGAAACAGAAAAGATATTCGTGGTAATATGTGGGAGACAGAGGAAGAGACGCTTTTTGATATATATTTTGTAAGCCATAGGAAAAGTGTTTGGGTGACTAATTTAATTGATGGAAACAACGTTTCACCGTTTATTAATAGAGAATATGTAAAGTTTTCAATTAATTTGAAAATGTGAAGTTTTTAATTAACTTGTTGATGATGTGGCAACTTAACAAAGCTTTGCAAAATGCTGACGTTGATGACTTGAAAAGCCACAATGAGCTTCTTTTATTAGTAAGAGATGATTGATGAAGTTTTTGTATACTATGTGAAAAAACTATTATTTGTCGACATGGTTATGAATATTTTCTACTTATTTTGTCACTCTAGAGAAATTTATCATAAGGTAATGGGTTAAATATATTTTTTTTCCATTTAAGGTTTATGGGATTTTAGATATATATCTTTTGTTTTTCGTCTTTGAGAACAGATATATGAGTTTGTGACCTAACTTCTTAAATTTCATGATTAGTTTTATGAATGTAATATCCATTTATAGTACATAGTATGCACATGTACCTAAGTTTTCAATTGTAGGTTACTTTACATATTAGTTTTTGCAAATAAAATTATTTGTTCTTAGTATGCACACACTTTTGTTACGATTATTTGAAATAGCATAAGTCGACACTATCTTCAAAAAGTAAATAGAAAAAAATTATATAGTTAGAGAAAAGAGTTGTTTATATCTTATAAATGTAATTAACATCTAGTAAAGATAAAGAAATATATTTTCTTTTACTAATATGTGTGATTTTTTTGGTCCAAACAATTATAGATCGATCAATTGCAATTTAGCCTTCCCAAGAAGCCTGCATTTCATTTCGATATCAAACTTTGCGAGGGAGTTTCAGTCAGCGATTACCACATGCATTTTAGAACGTTCATTAGTTCATCTCCAACCAACACCAGTTTCTCAATTACATATATGAATGAAATCCTTCAACAACTTGGTCGACCACGACTTGACTACCGTCTAGCTGCTGCACGTCTGTGCATCTGGAACTGAAATGTGTTGGTGTTTGGCCCACGGTTAGACATGGAGATAATACATGGATGTGTATGCTTCTTGGTGATGATATCGTGGTTTGTATTGTGGGACAAAACAAAGACCAGTTTATTCTCCCAACGAAAATGATAAGGTAATCTTGGGATCAAATGGAGAGAAAAACAAAGTCGAATTGTTAGAATGACCATGATACTGAAGTTTTGGTATTATAGTGTCTATGTTTCAGAACTATTATCAGAAGCATCGAGTTTTGTCATGCGGTGTGCAATATGGAGTTTTAGCCATGAGATCCAATTCTACAAGAAAATACACAAATTGTGACGCAACTTTGCGAGGTAAAATATCCCTCACAAATTTGCGAGGGCATTACAAGTAATTTGCTACGACGTGGACGGGCCTTGCAATTTTGTCGCAAAAATTGCGACGGCTAATTCTCTCGCAACTTTGCGAGGGAGATACGAGTACTTTCTAGCAAAGACCTAAGCCGTCGCAAATCACCCGCAATTAGCGAAAAATTAGCGAGAAAAGAATATCTCGCATATTTCATCGCAAAACACAAACCACTTTTTTAAAAACACCATCAAAATTCCGTACATATAAATAAAAAGTTGTTTTAGCTAAAATTTACTAAAATATGTCGAGAGAGCACGAAATATATATGTCTCAAATCATAGAAGTTGAATATTCATGCTTCTTGAACTTGAAAAGCAAACTTTTCAACTATGATCGGTACGATCCATCAATCGGTTTAGGGGTAGGAACAAATAACTTAGGCGTTGTCGATGTCAATGCAAATAACTAATGAAGATAATGATATTTTTAAAGATTTAAAAAATGAATCTGAATAATTTTTAGGTGTGATTATTTGTTTTGTTTCAAATTAAATTTTTTTCTTTTATCGAGAGAGTTGCGAGGAACTACTAGCAATTCCCTTGCAAAATAGAAGTTTTTTTTACTTTGCAATGGCTTTGCGAGGGAGATACCACGGATCCGTAGCACTTCTCTCACAAATCTTTACCCTAAACCCTAAAGTACGTAAGAGTGTTTTGCAAACTTTGATTTTCAGATATAAAGTGAATCCAAGAGACCATATAATCCGGCAAGTTGAATATGTGGTGATGCATGAAAAAAGAATGGGATAGGTTTCAATACCAACATTTTCAATAGAAAATGTTATAGACATTGATCCATATAATAGAGAAACATAAGACATCATTGATGTATTTGAGGAAGATGCACATTCTGACGAATTCGAAGAATCTGATGATGGAGTAGATTCTAATAAAGATAATGAACTTCGTAATGATTCAAAAAAATGAATCCGAATGATTTTTAGTAGTGTTTTGTTGTTTTTTTTCAAATTGATTCTCTTTTAGCGAGGGATTTGCGAGGAGCCACTAGTAATTCCCTCGCACAACTATACCCTAAACCAATGACTTTCCGAAGGATTTGGAAGACATTTGTAGCACTTAACTCGTAAAACTATACCCTAAACCTGAAATTATTTAAAATTTTTTTTTTTTTTTTTTGCGAGAGACTTACTAAAAATCAGAATAAATTATTGTAGTGTTTAATTTTGTGTTTGGTAATCTCCTAATGAAGAATTTGTGAGGGAGTTACTAGGAAACCTCGCAATACCCTCGCAATATATGCCTCGTTTTAATTGGTTGTCAGGCGGTTCCTAGCAAAATCTTAGCAACGTTGCGAGGAAAGTGCGATGTGCCAAATATCTATATATATATATATAACTAGTTTGAGCTTCGCTCTTCTAAAAACAAAAGAAAACTTGAGGGTCTTAAAATGTAAATACTAAAACTATTGGGCCATTTCCTAGGCCAGAAGCTTTGAAGAGCATCTCCAATGGTGTGAAAATGGAGCTCTCTTCATAGTTTCTCTCATTAAAAATTAAAAAATAAATTATTTTTGAGAGAGCTGTCTCTCTTGAGAGAGACTTTGCCAGACAAGAGAGACGATGACGTGTCACGTTTTTATTGGCTGGTGTTTTTTTTTTTTTTTTTTTTTGGCTAGGTGGTTTCGTTTGACAAAACAAAAGAAAAAAAACGCGTATTCTACAGGTATGCCTCCAAATCTTGAGAATATGATGGGCATGCGAAATCAACTTCGTGATCAAAATATGCATCAACAATTGAAAAGTGATTTGGTTGAGCATATATGGAGAAAATTTCGCAACAATCAACAGAATAACTAATAGTTTTTTTTTTTTTTGCAAATTTATTTTCAAATGTATGAAATTATTGTATGTTTAATATGTTATGAATTGTAACTTTTTCAGTTTTATAAAATAAAATAATTAAAAAAATAGTTTAATTTTTTCCAGAGAACCCCACAAAGAGAGCCTACCATTGGACTTTGCAAAATTAAAAAGTTTTAACAAAAAATTTTTAAAGACCTTAAAATGTAAATACTAAAACCCCACAAAGATAGCCCATGGTGGGCTCTCACTAGCCCTGGGTCTTCGGCGAAAACGGGTTATTCGGGTCGGGTTGTTCGGTTATGGGAAAATTCGGTTTTTGAGAAAAGCTCCCGAATTGAACCGAAATTAATTTCGGTTCGGTTCGGTCGGTACTCGGGTTTTTCGGGTCGGTTATCAAGATTTATTTCACATCCGAAATTAAACCGGAAATTTTGAGATTCGGTTTTTTTAACCCGAATTAAACCTGTATCAAGCACAAATATCAGACAATACATCAAAAAATAACCATTACAGACCATTACAGAAGCTGCTAAGCTAGCAAGCTAGCATTGTATCAAATCACCATATTACAGAACCATACAAACACTAGAGTAATTAGTAACTCATAGCAAAGTTGTTTGTTATACAAAAGCATGCTTATCGCATCAAAAAGTAGATAAAAAGAAGCTTCAAAGTCAGTACTATCCCGTCCATTGTTAAGGCTGCATATCCACGTCAAAAAGAACAAAAGTGCAGCTTCCTACCTACACATGAAAATAATAACAAAAATTGATCAGAAACTTAAGTATTTAAGTATCTAAGCTAACAATCTAAACTCTAAAGCAAACTTCAGCAATTAACAGTCTAAAGAGAAGCAGTTAACAATCTATAGAAAACAAGAACTGAAGACAAAGTAGTTCACTTTACTTTAACTACTAAATTAGGACAGAGTAGTTCACTTTACCTTAACTACCTGTCATACTTTGAAGATTCATGGAGGAGCTGGAGTTGAATTCTGAGAATCTGTAAAAAGAAAAACAAAGTCAAAGTAGGAAAGAGATTAAAAATACACAATCACAGAATAAAAGAGTTAAGTGTACTTACCAAGAGATTCAAAAAACTCAACTTCTTCCAACATTTGCACTAAGTTTGCTACTTGTGCTTCAGATTTAAATGAACACCTTAGCCACTGTTGGGTGCATAGCAAAACCTCAATCATGTAAGGAGTTAAAGAACTCCTATAAGGGTCCAACACTCGACCACTTGTACTAAAGCAGAAGCAGCAGAAAATGTTGCCAAACTACTGCTCTATTAGCATACTTCTTACGTGGTCTCTGTGGATTAACAGAAGCAGAAGCAGCAGGTGCAGGTGTTTTACGCCTCTTCTCTGCTTGAACATCTTCAGCATTTTCAGGTTGAAGCATCGGCTCCTCAATGTTCTCATTGTGCTCTGTAGACATCTACAAAACTTAAACAATTTCGTATTAGCACAAGGAATGAGCACAAACACACAAAATATACCATAAACAAAGTTAATAACCTAGAAGAACCAAGGAGAATTTTCAGATTTAGAACTTTGAAACTAAACACTAACACTAAAATGCTCCAAATCAAAACACAGCCACACGTAATAGACCATAAACAAAGCTAAGAACCTAGAAGAACAAAGAGAATTTCGGATTTTGAACTTTGTAAGTAAACCCTAACATTAAGATGCTCCAAATCGAAACAGAGACACAAGAAATAGACCACAAACAAAGAAAATAGACATGGTAATCTCTTATTTTTGAAATCTGAAATTTTAGGGTTAGGCTTTTTCATTTCCAAATCAGAGATTATCGAGACAAAGGAAGAGGTTAGAGACCAAAGACTAAAACGAAAAGCCATTAAAGAGAAAGAAGAAGTGTTTACCCCTAACAAAGTCGAGGTTGCGGGTTGAATCTCTGAGCAAAGGGTTAGTCTTAACACCGGTTGAGATTACAGAGAATGAAAGAAGCTTGGAAGATGATGAATGAGAAGAGACGAATTAAAGATTATTGATTAGGTTGAAGAAACAGAGAAAGATTTCTCTTTCGCTATCGCAAGAGAGAGGCGCAGTCGCAAAGAGCAAATACGAAGAAGAAACCCTAGTAATTAGGTTAATGTCTTATGGTTATCTTTATATAGGACTGCAGATTCTCGGTCTAGGTTAAACCGATCGGCTCCGATTACCGAACCGAACAAAACCGAATTCCGAATTCTCAAACTAATTTCACCGATCGGTTTGCTCTCATGAAATCGGATGCTGCCGAAAACCGAAATTCTCGGGTTCCTCGGTTCGGTTATTTCGGGTTAAACCGTTAACCCAGGCCTAGCTCTCACCATTGGAGATGCTCTTTAAGGGCCTTTTAGTGAATCACATATTCTTCTTTGCGTGTTTCTTTTTCTTTTTCCACAGGCGGTTGCAAACACACATCTATTGATGCAACATGACCGACCTCCACTCATAGCAGCAGTCTATGGATCACCATTCAGCTATGACCATCGCTGTGCCCTTCTCGGATGCTCTATCTCCCGTGAGCTTGGAAGTAAATACTGATGTGAAGGACATACTTGATGCTTCTCTATCCCAGAAATTGTCTGCTGATTCTGTCACGCTCCATTACCTCAATGGATTTCGAGATCCCTCAGAAAGAAACCTTTCTTGTGCTGCCTCTGTTCTATTGAAGAATCAGAAGATTCAGGTTGGCATGCCCACCTTGGAGGACCAAAATATTTTCAATACATATCCTTGGGATCAGACAAACATGTTCAAACTAACTCGTCCTCTACCTAAACGTTGCGACTGGCTGTTTTTTCATAAATCACCTTTAGTATGGCGACGAATAAGCAAGAATGTATTTTGGAAAGGAAATGCTAAGAGGTCATTCTCAATGGTCGGTGGCGAAGTAATAACCACACAAAGCATCAACCTACGGTTTGAAGGTGTTGACTCGGAGACCCTAAAGGTTAAAAACGCAGCAGGAGGAGCTTGGGCGTTCCATCATTATTAGTATCAAGAGGTGTCTTTATATTGCTTGGAATTTGTGGGTGAGAGTAAAGAAAAACTTAAAGTCACTGACAAGAAGAAAGAAGATGGAGATGGAAATGAAAAACCCAACCAAGATAATGCTGGAAATACAAAACAAAAACAGGGCAAGCCAAAAAAGAGAAAATCCATTGATGATGAATCTTCTCCTGCTTCTGCAATTCCAGAGATGCCTTCCTTGGCCTTGGGTTTAGTTCTGAAACACCAAAAGGGAATCAGCAACGAAAACAAGGCTCTTGGTAATATCGGCAGTAAATATGTGTCTTAAATGCATTTAATAAAATACAGTAACACTTAAGTACTTGCACTCTGTTGTTTTGCAGTGTCTGGATCAACTTTTGACTCTCACCATGAATTTGATGCTGAATATGGTGAGTCCCCTACTCTTGATTTTAGTCTATTACAATGCAGCAACAGTTCTGCAAAAATTCTCACAGGACTGTATGATCCTTCCTGAGTTTGTGTAAACATATACGGTGATACTTAAGCTACACAGAGTAAAGATTCTTTAATAGCAAACATAAATCTGGTTTAGGTATAAGCAATGATCTATTTTAACCTGCGGGCTTTCATCTAGATGACTCAAAGCTAACATCGAGTGTTTCTTTGAGTAAACTAATTGAGGGAAGGGAATCATATTTCAAAGGCACACGATGCAAGAAACATGATGTGAATACAGATACAAAGCCAGAGGTTTGTGAGTCCTTTTGAGGAGCTTTTCTCATTTTCCTATTGACATTCCAGTATACAAAGCCAGAGGTTTGTGAGTCATTTTCATACAGATACAAGTGGAATCATTTTTAGTTTTTTACACAAGGCATGTTGTTTTTTTTGGGCCGAATAGCTTAGCTACTGGGCTTAATAGGTCGAGTTATAGACACTTGCAGTTAGTTCAATTTATTGGCCTTTCTAATTGGGCCCAGACCACGAACCTGCTTATTGTGACAGTGACACTGTTGACCAAAGTGATCACTTGACGAGGGAAAAATAAATAATATGTAACCCAATAATTCCAACTTTTAATAATACTATAAAATAGCGTCCAATACACTATTCGCCAGTACATATTCAACACGTGCCTGAATGAGTTGTTCATATCTTCGACCAAAGAGTGTATCTATGTCAATCCATATATCAACATATCTCCATTAAAATAAAAACAAATCGACATTTGTCTGACCAACCATATTGAATTACCAAATTTTACCTTATTAATTTTTTTTTCTCTCACATGCAATATCCCAGCTAATAGAAATGAGAAATAAACTATTATGTATAGTTTCTTATCTTTATCTTCTTGAATTCTTTTTTTTATATGAAAGGTAAAATCCCATCAAATACGTACCGATTAACACATGCTTGTATAAACATACGATTTAAATCAAAGCAACATTCTCACAATGGCTCTAGTCACATTAGAGATTTTTTGCATTGATTTGGTCAAACTAGTCAACGGAGATTTCCCTTTAAACCCTCCTTCACAAACAGAAGCTTCGACACCAGCGTCGATCACACCATCTTCGCCGAATTTCGGAACTCCTTTAGAAATAGCTTCAATGGCTTCGGGAACATCAGCGTTTAAGATCGTTTTGTATCTTCGACTACATTCGTCCAAAGCCCGTTTTAGTTCTGGTCTCTTCTTATATAGACCGTTGATCTCGTTCAAGGTTTTTGTTGTCAGTCCCTAAAAAATCATATATTTATAAAATAACCCCATAAGTTTTCGTTTCACACAGAAACAACCTCGCATTTCGATATATAGAGAAAATCCTCCCATTATTTCAGATAATTTATTAAGAAAAGTTACATAATTGGTGGTATAGTAAAGAAGCTCAATATCAAAAACACCCCTTGTTACATTTACATAGATGAAAAACCTGTTGGTCTCGACCAAAATAAACATTTAGCTGTTGGTCTTGACCACATCAGTTTACAAGCTTAAACACTTCTATTTCTAATTATTTCAACCAAAAGTTGCACTTGATGTAAAAACATTATTTTCTTTTTGAGTTTAGTTTAACATCAAATTCAAAAAAAAATAAGTAACAACGCTTAAGAGGTTTTTTAAACACTAAAATAGTGATAAAATTTTAAGAGATAAAATTAATACTAACTCATAGAATAAGATTAATTTAAAATTAACCATTACATCTACAAATTTATAAAACAACCACGTAAATTTGTATTATATACAGAAACAGCATCTAAGTTTTTATTTATTCAAATTATTTATGTCCCCAACACAAAAACGTCGAAAGGCTAACCTTATACTATACTGAAATTAAGGAAACCTTTATTAAAGATCTGGTTCTTATAAGAGACTTTTAATCGAAATAATTGGATATATATATTGAAAGAAACTATATGAGAAAAGATAATTAAAGGACCTTGATTTTATCAATGAGGATGAGAGCAAGGCCAGAAGTGTCGGCAGAGGAACCACGTGGATCGGAGTTAAGGAGAGACACACAAAGATTGAAGTCTGGTGTCTCTTTACATGTCTGCTCTATTATACTTCCTTCACTCACCATCACCGTCACCATCATCATCACCTTCATCATCATCATCATCATCATCATCTTCTTTGATGATTATCTTTATATGTAAAAGATGGAGGATTTGCTTTAATCTCAGGATTTGGGAGAAGATCAGTTATATATAAGTGTGTGTCTAGCTCTGCGTGTATTAATTTGCCTGTGTAGTGCACGTCTCCAATATATATAATCGAATTGATGATGGTGCCTTCACCAAAATCCCTTAGTTCCCTAGGATA
This sequence comes from Arabidopsis lyrata subsp. lyrata, assembly GCF_000004255.2. Taxonomy (NCBI): domain Eukaryota; kingdom Viridiplantae; phylum Streptophyta; class Magnoliopsida; order Brassicales; family Brassicaceae; genus Arabidopsis; species Arabidopsis lyrata. Next base: position 24,273,005 of record NW_003302555.1, read on the forward strand.
AAAAGTTTCATTTCACGCAAGATATTTTCTTTAGTTATTTTTAATATATATATATATATATATATATACCAAAGAGAAAAGCTATATAGAATATTGTCCAATCAAATTTTTAGTTTGTATGTTTTTATAGTATCCAAGAACAATATTGGTAAAAACACTAAATATAATGTCTAATGCTATGACTGAAATATTTGTTACTACTATTAAATAATAAATATGCCAAGCTAATATTAGTCAAATAATCATGATATGGATAATTATGTATATATGCCTAAGACTATTTATTAATTAGCTATGAATGATGGTTTGACTTCAAATTTTCTAAGTTGCTTATTATCTTAAAATTTTAAAACGTCATTTTTCATAGCGAATAAATAATTTGAAAAAAAAAAGTGTAAAATGGGGAGTAACAAGCTAAAATTTGTTTTCTTATTTTTTTTTTTTTGGTATGAAGAGGAGAGACAAAAGCTTCCCCATTTTATTGAAAGAAAAACTTAAACATAATTACACACGGACATTACGAGGGTACGCAGACCCGTTCATGTCATCAAACAACAACGAACTAACAATGGGTGGACTACCATCCAAAAAATGAAAACCCAACGATAACGTAAACGCATAGTTCGCTAATCCATCTGCAAGACGATTAGCCTCCCTATACACATGAGACACTCGGACTATCCAGTCCCTTGAAATGAAGCCATAGCACAACCGTACTAGGAATGACAGTGGATGATTCTCGCTTATCCCTGTCGTCAAAAAACCCACCACAATCTCCGAATCCACTTCGAGTTCTACTCGTGTGATTCCTTTCTCCCACGCAATATATAACCCGTAATAGACTCTCCAAAGTTCCGCCATAGGAGCCGAACATATCCCTATATTCAACGCAAATCCACATATCCAGTTACCTCCTTCATCCCGTAATAGACCCCCAGCAGTTGCTAATCCTGGATTCCCACGCGAAGCACCATCCGTGTTGATTTTTGTCCAACCGACAGACGGTGGTTTCCACGCAATTAGCCTTACTTCTCTCACAGCCGTACGAGATTCCCCTATGACTCCCTTGTGTGCGATGAATACCTCCTGGGCAAGGTCTTTTATGAATCGAACCCTGTCCCGAAACCTACTCATCCCTCCAAAAATATCTCCACACCTCCACTTCCACGCCCACCATACCGCAACTGCAAATAAGGTAGACCAAGAACACCCGTCACCCGCAGCCTCCTCGCACAAGTTTGTAAAGAACCATTCTAACAGAGATTTCGCAAAGAATGATTGAAGTCTCCGAGCTAGTACGATACGTCTCCAAACTCCCGCCATGGCCGGGCAATCCCTAAGGACGTGAATTATTGTCTCCTCTCCACTCCGACAAACTGAGCACAGTCCCGTGTCACTTAAGTGTCTCCTTGCCCTCTCCATATTCGTCATTATGACCTGGTTCGCCGCTAGCCACAAGAAACAGCGAACCCGTTCTGGTGCCATGACCCGCCAAATCTGATCAAAAAACCTCTCCATGCTCTGTTTCGGTGAACTGTCCCTAGTTAAAAGGACATAAGCTAACTTCACCGTAAAGTTACCATCCGCATTCCCGGCCCAAGAGAGTCTGTCTTTCGCGCCTGTTACTTCATCTAACACCACTGCAGTGAATCTTAACTTCAGATTCTCGGAGACATATGGTAATATCTGGGAAAATTCCCACCCTGTACCTCGTCTCCATAAGTCACAGACTCTCCTCTCCTCATACCCGACAGGTAATGGTCCCGTCACCAACTCCAGCAAAGGCTTATCCAAGAGCCACTTGTCAACCCAAAATCTTATATCCCGACCATCTCCAATAACCCAGCTGAAACCCAAGGACACCACCTCCTGCAGCCCTGTCCCTATACTCTTCCAAGTAGATGACCAAGTAGTCTTTACCTTCAGCCAAGACTTGTCATGTACGTCACCAACTTTATATTTTGATCTGAGCACTCTCGCCCATAGACTCATTTTGTCCTGCAAAATACGCCATCCGACCTTAGCTAGAAGAGCTTTATTCATTGCCAGAGAAGAGCGTATCCCCAGACCACCCTCTCTCTTTGGTAAACACACTCTCTTCCACGCCACTAAGTGCTGCTTTCTTTTTTGCGGATTACTGCCCCAGAGGAATGACCTTGACACTCTATCAATCTTGTCAATGGTAGATTTAGGCAGTAGAATCGTACTCATAGAGTGTACCGGTAGCGATGCAATCACTGATTTCGTAAGAGTAAGCCGACCTGCGAAGCTCAAAAACCTCCCCTTCCAGCCAGCTAACCGTGAAGACATTCTCTCCAAAATCTCACCATAAGTATCCTTATTGATGCGTTTATGAAGTATCGGCATACCAAGGTACTTCCCTAACTCCCTCGTCGATTGAATCCCACTTGCATCACTAATTAATTTCGCTAGGTCCCGGTGAACATTGTCGGAGAAGAAAATCTTCGATTTCTCCAAACTCACCTTTTGTCCCGAAGCAACACAGAATCTCTCCAACACCTTCCTGATTACTTGGACTTGTGCAACCGATGCCTCCGCGAAGAGGATTAGATCGTCCGCAAAGCAAATATGTGACAGCTTCGGGCCTCCTCTCGAGAGACTTATTGGCTTCCACTTCTTGCAGTCCACCGACATCTCTATCAAGTGACATAATCTCTCAAGACACATCACAAACAAATATGGAGATAATGGGTCTCCTTGTCTAAGTCCTCTTGATGGTGTAAACGCCTCTGTTTTCTCCCCATTCCACAGTAGGCTCATCGATGGTCCCGACACACACTGCATAGTCCACCTTATCCAAGAATCTGGAAGTCCAGCCACCCTTAGTGTATCTTCAAGAAAGTCCCATTTGACCCGATCATAAGCTTTCTCAAGATCCAACTTCAAAAGCATCCAACCCTTTCTACCTTTTTTACGTCGCATTGAATGAACAGCTTCTTGTACTATGACAATATTATCCGTGCTTAATCTCCCGGGGATAAAACTGGCTTGGGCTGGTCCAATAAGCTTTGGCATGACTTCTTTCAATCTCAACACCATAGTTTTCGTAATTGTTTTAAATAAAACATTACACAAACTAATGGGTCGAAATTGCGTAATTTTTTCCGGTTTAATCACTTTCGCAATCAAAACCAACATCGCATCATTCGTCTCGGGTGGCAGTATACCAGTTTGGAAAAAATCCAGAACAAACCGGACAACCGATGGACCCACAACCTCCCAACAATTCTGATAAAACACCGGTTGGTAGTCATCCGGTCCCGGCGCTTTATATTGACCCATGCTTCTAATCGACTTCTCTACTTCAAAAGCTGAGAATGGTTTGCTGAGCTTAGTCAACTCATCTCTTGTCAACTTGGTAAAACCTAGCTGCGGTAATTTCTCTGTTGACTGTGAGACATCGTCCAACGAATAGAGTTTGGAGTAATACTCTATCGCTAATCTCTCTAGCTCTTGAGAATCTGATATCCAACGACCACTATCATCTTTCAACATCTCAATTCAATTCCTCCTCCGTCGAATGATTGTCGAAGTATGAAAGAATTTAGTGTTACGGTCCCCCAAGGCTATCAACTTCTCCCTAGACTTTTGAAACCAAAGAACCTCCTCTTGTTCCAAAATCACATAAAACTCTTTTATCAAAACCTCCTCTTTATGTAGTAATTCATCCGATTGGTCCAGCTCCAACAAATCTTGAACCATTTTGATTTCATTAGCTACTTGCTCTTTCCGTTTGTGAATATCACCAAATACCTCTTTGTTCCACTGTTTGAGTTTCTCCTTCAACCCGTTTAGTGCCACTGGTGTTGACATTTCCCCATCCCATGAATTTGCCAACATCTCCTTAAATCCGTCATGCTTTAACCATGCTGCTTCAAACCGAAACGGTCTCCTCATTGGGTTACCTTTTGTCGCTGGACATAACTGAACATAGAGCGGAGTATGATCAGAGGCCATGAAAGGTAAATGAGAAACTGTTGCTTCCTGCCATTTAAGTCTTGTTTGGGCACAACACAAGACCCGATCTAGTCTTTTGGCAATAAAAGTACTCACCACACGGCCCCTCTTCCATGTGTACTTGCTGCCCCGAAAGCCTAGGTCAATGAGAGACATCTCGTTAATCGATTCCCCGAAGGCGAGTGAATCTTGTAACAGTCTACCATTGCCTCCTGTTCTCTCGTCTAGCCTCAATATCGTATTGAAATCTCCCCCTATCATGAATGGTTCCGAAATTCCCCGGAGAACCTCTCCCAGCTTTTCCCACAGCCCACTTCGCCTACTGACCGTCGGAGCCGCATATACCACCACCAAGTGCATTATCTCTGACCATTTACCACTCTCGCGTGAATAAACTGATCAGACTGCTCCACAACCGAAACTTCACCGATACTCGATCTCCACAATATCCAGATACCCCCACTTTGTCCTTCCGCATCCACTCTAAAAGAGTTCTCAAACCCCATGCCTTGACATATACGACTCGCCCTATCACCCGCAGCATGTGTCTCTAACAAAGCTAAAAAATCCGTTTGATGCTTCTTGAGAATGTAACGAATTGATCTTCTGAAATTAGGTTTATTCGCCCCCCGGCAATTCCATAATAAGACATTCATCATTAATGTATAAACTCGATGTAGAACCACCGGGGCAACACGTTATGCATTTGGTGCACCCACATCCACTCCGTCTTGTGAGTCACTTAACAAAACCATATCTCTGCTACTCATCTCCTCTATCGGTTCAGTTTGTGCGTCAACTGTGACCAAACTGTTTCCGTTAGCGGAAGCCTCCTCAGCCGTGCCACCATTACGAACACTCGCAAAGGCTCCTCCCAACTGCCATGGTGTGCCCTGTTCTACTCTCATTCTCTTCCCCGAAGGTGAAGTCTCTGTTTCTCTGATTATTGGGCCATAGACTAAACCTCTGGTGGGCCGAGTCTGTTTAGTATATTTCCCTTTGGGCCCAATTATCAGCCCCGGTCTTGGCCCAGTCTGATTCGCACCCTTTCCTCCTTTTGCCCCATTAACACTCTGTTTTGAACTTCCTCCCGCCTTCCATCCCTTTCCTTGCACCCCACTCTTTCCATTATTCATGCGATCCACCATAATTGTATTTTCCTTATCCGCCTCGCCAACTATGGCAACTTCCCTCACCTCCGACGAAATCAATTCCTCATTCAAACTACCATATCTGTTCTCTGTCACAATATTCTCGATATTGTTCTTTCCCGAAATATCCCGGAGATTTCTTCCCAAATCTGGCTTTGATCCACCAGTTCCGATAGCCAACTTGTTTTCCGATGACTTCCCCCGGCGGTTTGTTTTCCTAACCAGCGTAAAACCATCACTTCCCTGGTTTGATTCACTTGTTTCCCCTGCCGCATTCGTCACAGGTGCCTCAATCCCCTTCTCCACAACCCCTCTAGGACAAGAGTGCACCAAGTGCCCGTAGATGCCACAAGATGAGTAGATATTCGTGAGCCCTTCGTATGACACATAATATCTCTCCCCATTAATCATGACAGTACCCTTCAAAGGCTTCGTTAGATTCACCTCCACACATACTCTTGCAAACCTTCCTCTTTCGAAGTTTAACGTTGTCAAATCTACTCTCACTGGCTTTCCCAAACCACGAGCAATCCCCATCAGGATCGACTTATGGTAAAAGTTCAATGGAATGTTTGCCAATCGAACCCAAACCGGTGTTGTAACAATTTCATTTCTCATTGGATCAAACTCTGGGGACCAAGCTTGCACCATAAGATAACTTCCAAAAGCTCTCCATGGCCCTCCAGTCAACGCCGCCAAGTATTCATCCTCCTTTTCAAATCGAACCATGAAAAACTGTCTCGGGAGATCCATCACCACCATTGCACCCGTCGGCTGCCACATCTCCTTCAAACGACGACTCATCACGGCAATAGGTACATTTCTCCCTAACACCTTAACTACCATGCATTGCTTCCATAACCCATTCATCGCTTCAAGGACTTCCGACCCTATGGTTATCACCGGCTCACCATCTTCCCCGTGCGGAAACTCCAACTGAAGCCTTGTAGATACATACTCATCATCCAGAAACTTCTCCGGTACCGGAATCCCACCTGCACCACTACCCGTGACCTTCTTCACCCACGAAGCTGATACATCTGGTGGTTCTCCCGGTGGTCGGATCTTCTCCCCAATATCCGTCATAGTTGCATCTTGAGTCCCCGCCGTCACACCCTCAAAATCGCCCATCACTAGAGAGAGAGCTTTAATTTGAATAAGAAGAAGAAGCTACTCTTTGATGTGAGATGGTAATGACTCTCAATTTTTTTTGATGATTCGTTCTATTCACAATTGTTTTCTTATTTGATTAGATCGTAAGTTTTAACCTATCTAATGAACATTTATATGAAATTTTAATTAAAAAACAAAAAAAAAAAAAACTAAAAGTTAATTTGCGTTTAAATAAAATATTTACCCTAAACCACAATAAATTTAGTACCGAAGTACTTAAATAGTCAAAAGATTGTTCTTTTTTTCTTTCTAGTTTGTTAAAATCAATTACATAATCGTCACTAAAAATTCACAACTTTACAACAAAATATACAAACACAATCTCATCTTTTCACTTACTTCAACGCATCCAAGATATTTTTTGTATGTGTTTATTATACGGCCCCATTTTTCCAAATAAAATATGATCTAAGCAGTAGATAAAACAAGAGACATATGTAGTATTTGTTATTAACGTTGGGGCCAAGTATTTAAAGTTTCTATAACTTTCCAACGAACCGATTGTAAGAAACATCGCCAGGTGGATCCAATAGTCGAGGTTAGCGTGTTACACTGCGTAGTGAATAAGCTAATTCATCCGAAATTAATCAAGGGGCTTACTTTTGGGGTTATTACGAGAATGAGCATTTATTAGGTCAAAAGTTTGATTTTAGGTTTTTCTATCCCGACTTGCATATTTATGTATTTTTAGATTTAGTTAAATGACATTTTTGCCCCTACTGAATTAAATGGAATTTTGGAAAAATTAAAAAATTTGACAATTCTTCTCCGGTGGAATTAAGAAGAAAAGCGTCTTGGACACCTACAGTCGCTGGGCTGAGCTACCGGAGAATCCGCCTCCAACCGCCGCATGCTTCCTCCTTCCAGATCTATCCCACCGTCTCGCTATTTACCCTATGGCAACTTCGATTTTTACTTTCACGACACACAGTCCACCGCCCGTTGATGTGGAGTGGAAGCCATTGGGTTTGCGGAGGTCTTGGGTTGCTCACTTGTGGCGGATCTGTTGCCGCTTGAAGACGACGGCACGATCTGCTCTCCGATTCGCCGCCAACATCATCTCCGATCCGAAACACAAAACCTCTCCTCCGCCAACACCATCTCCAATGAGTTGGATTCAACTAATTCTTTTTGAATAACGAAAAATAAACCCTAAGGGGATAGTATCCTCTAAACCCAAGGGCTCCAATTGAAATAATTGTCAAAATTAGGATCTGGGTTTCCATGATCTTCATGTTGGTAAGTGAAGGAGAAAGCTTAAAGTTTTTGTCGTTCACAAAAAAAAAAAACAATTATTTTTGCTTCAATTGGTGACAAAGGTAAAAACGACTTTTCCGATGTTTGAGGAATGCTTAAAACAGAAGTATGGGCAAATAAACCCAAACTGATAAGTTTGACTGAAAAAAGTACCGATCCGGTAATTAACTCGCTTACTTTTGCTGAGCCGTAGTTTTTTTTTTTTTTTTTTTTTTTTGATAAGAATGTAAATATTCATTTCACAATGAAAGTTTGAGTTACACAATTAAGCATAACCAAGTAAATGGTCTCATGCCAAAAAAGGATAAAAAACATGAAAGCATATCACATTCTTACACCAAATCATCAAATTCAAATCATTACCATAACGATAATGAAAGAAGACAGTTTGATGCAAGATATAAAACGAATCCCTAAAGTGAATCTAGTAACCAAGCCAACAAAGGAAAAAAAACAAAGAAGCGGTTGATCAAGAAGCGAGGAAGCAGTCCGTTCAACGAATAGCCCGAGACAAGCAAGTGACTGCGGAACCACCGAGCTTAAAGAGGCAGGCAATGCTTACTCACTCTACTAAGTCCCTCCAAGAGTCAGTAGCACAGAGCATAGCAACTTCACATCCACAAAAAACCATACTAGCACCACCAACTCGCAGGACCAACCACAAAAAGCACTTTGAAAATTTTCGAAGCTTGATACTAGAGAGACACTAATCCGGAGAGGTTGAAGCAAAGGCTTTTGACATTTGTGGTGATAGAAGCAATAAACCTGAGCGCTAAGGCCAAAAACAAGTGCGACATGCCAATGAGATGCGTGGAGAAGGTACTGGATACCGCGACGCCGGGCAGCCTCAAACCCTTGATCAAGCAGAGCCCACAACTCCCTCAAAAAACGAAACTCACAAGTTTCTAGCAAAAGCAAAACAAATCTCGGAGAGCACCAGTCAGTAACATCAATCATCACCTTTGGCTTGGAAGTTGAGCTGAAGAAATGAAGTCGATTGGTGGCCTGCAGTAGCTAGAGAAACCGGCCCTAACAAACAAAACACAGCAACGAACAAAACAAGTCCAGCACAAAACCCCCAGTGAAGATAGAAGCTAAAGATCGAAGCATCCGGAGGTTGAAACCAAAGCACAGACAGCCTAGCCTTAAGCAACAAACACTTCACAGAGGCTAAGCTTACCGGAGCAAGCGAGGAAGCCAGGGAAACCAACGACTACTAACACGGGGCGGGAGAAAAGACTCAGAAGGTGAAGACAAGTGGTAACCTCAGAGGGAAAGAAAGCAGTAGCATTCCAGCGCCGGACGGAGCACGGAGCATCGCCGGACCACCATTGAAGAGAAGAAGCTGCACGCCAAAGAAGAAAAACGACCGCCGCTTGGTGCGAACCAAGCAGCTATGCGACAGCCACGAAGCACAAAGACACCGCCGAAATAGCACCGTGAGGAGCCTCACAACATCGGATTTGCCGTCCTCAAACAAATCGGAGGATGCACGAGAGCGCCGGGAAGATGAAATCGCCGAATCAAGAATCGGAATTCAGGCCAACAGACGCCTTTTCTTTAACAAATGAAGCCTCCGAAAAACCAAACCACAGAACTTCGGAGCTAGACTCGTCAAATCGCCTACCGGGAAGAGCCTAATCGCAGAGCGAACAAACCGGGGACCCTCTTGCAGCCACGGCGAAGAGCGCCGATGACCGGAGAGGCGAGAAGCACGTTAGATCTAGGTTTTGAAGCGGCGGAGCTTTTTTTGGAAAAATCGTCACGCGCGTACAAGACACGCGCCCGATTTCGGGGTCACCGATGTTAATTTTGAGCCGTAGTTTTTGCCAATACCAATTGTTAATGGTAAGCATTGTGAGTTACATGGTGGAGACATTGGATCAGCTTTAGAGACTAGGATATATTTTAAAGCACACAATTAGTTGCGTTATTTTAAACATAAAAAAATATAACCACCTAAAGCTTCTTTTTTTCTTAAGGTCATCACTGAATAATCCTATCCTCCTTAAAGTTATACATTCTTTTACTTCTTTTTGTGGCTTTTTGGACCATACGACGAAAGATAAGTTCAATACGACATGTTTTTTTCATATGTTGATACACATTGCCTAATCCAATAATTCAATTCAATCATCATAAGAAAAAAAATATAATTTTCGAATCTTATAAGCAAATAAATATTCGGTAATAAAACAATATTTTAGGATAAGCTATTAAATATTGTTATTAGGGAATGTAAAATATGCTTCGCGTTTTGAATATTACATAGAGAAAAGTAGATTAAAAAAAACGACAATAGAAGTTCGAGTGAACTTTTAAATCATGAATTGCCAAATTGGTTGTGTAAATGGAGATTTTTCTTTTTCTGAATTATGCTCTTCAGTTTAAAATATTTTAACTTTGTCAAATACTGTTCCATGCAATAACAAATATCTGCAAAAGTAGCAGATTATCCGAATTTATCCAATAAACATGTTCATATAGAAGTCTAAAATTAACCAGACATTTAAAATGCATATTTAAATTAAAGAGTATCTTTAATAACAAAACTATTGTAACTCAAGCTGCATGCAAATCACTTTACATAATAATTTATTGGTATGAGAGGGACCTCTACTAATCCATATCAACACTTCTACTCCCTCCGTATTTTAATAAGTGTCGTTTTAGAATTTTTATTTTTTTGAATTGGATGTCGTTTTCAAATTTCTATACAAAATTTATTACTTTTTAATGTTTTATGATATCATAAAACATTAAAAAGTAAAAAATTTTGCATAGAAATTTGAAAACGACATCTAATTTTTAAAAAAAGAAAATCCTAAAACGACACTTATTAAAATACGGAGGGAGTATTAAACTATATCCAACCCATTACTCTATTTTTTTCTCTCTTGAAATAGAGTAATTCTATTTTGGAGTTAAGTTTTTCTCCAATATACATTATATATATTTCTTTTCTTTTTTTATCTGAAAATTTTATTCATTAGATACTTTAGAGTTATACAAAGCCGACAAAGATCGAGATCTTTTCTCTAACATAACTCGAAAGTAGATAAATAGACTAGAAAAATTTGTTGGGGATTCCAGAGGTATGCACTGGATGGCTTGGAACAAGTTGTGTAATAGCAAATCGGAAGGAGGTTTAGGTTTTCGGGATGTAGACGATTTTAATTCAGCCCTATTAGCCAAACAATTATGGCGGTTGATTACGGTTCCAGGTTCTCTTTTCGCGAAGGTGTTTAAAAGACGGTATTTTCGGAAATCCAATCCCTCGGAAAATAGAAAATCATACTCCCCATCATATGGATGGCGTAGTATCTGTTCAGCTAGAGCTCTGGTTAATAAAGAACTTATTAAAAGGGTCGGATCGGGGACATCCATCTCAGTTTGGAAAGATCCCTGGATTCCAGCTCAATTCCCGAGACCAGCAAAGAGTAATGGTTCACTTGTTGACCCATTGTTAAAAGTTAACAATATTATAGATAGTCGGTCGAACTTTTGGAATATTGCTCTCTTAGAGGAGATCTTTGATCCAGAAGATGTCGCCCTAATAAATGCCCTACATGTGGGTGCGCCAACTAAGGAAGATACACTGGGTTGAAATTTTACAAAATCCGGAAAATATACAGTCAAATCAGGATATCATACCACAAGGTTAGAAAAGTTAGAAACCAATTCATCTTTGATTGGCCCAGACATCAAACCGTTAAAAGCACATTCTTGGCAAGTGCAGTGTCCACCTAGGATACGTCATTTCTTGTGGCAAATCTTAACGGGTTGTGTACCAGTTACGAAAAATTTGCAGAGAAGAGGAATTGATTGTGACACACTGACACAGGCTGTGCCAGATGTGGCGAACCAGTGGAAACAATCAATCATACACTCGTTCAGTGCCACCCGACACGACAGGTTTGGGCACTTTCCCAGATTCCTACGGCAATGAGAATTTTTCCAACGGAGTCTATTTTTGCGAATTTGGATCACTTATTTTGGAAAATACCTTCAGAATTTGATTCTTCAGCCTTTCCATGAATTATCTAGTATATTTGGAAAGCAAGGAATGAAAAAATCTTTGAAAGTATTGACAAAGATCCGTTAGAGGTATTACGGTTAGCGGAAAAAGAAGCACAATTGTGGCAGTCAGCCCAAATCGAGCTTCATCATGAAACTAATGGTACTGTGGAATTGGTAACTCGTTCTCGAGTGGGGGATGCTTCACTTGATTCGAATTATTCTGGATGTCGTTGCTTTGTGGATGGATCGTAGAAAGAAAGTGATAAGTTCTCCGGTACAGGATGGTTCTGTACATCATCAAACGGAGATCCGCCAACCATGGGAGCTGCCAACCTCCGTAGAAGTCTATCTCCATTACATACAGAATCCGAGGCTCTTCTCTGGGCGATGAAGTGTATGATTGATGCAGATAATCAAGAGGTAGCATTCCTTACAGACTGTTCTGATCTGGTGAAGATGGTGTCTTCTCCAAGCGAATGGCCGACGTTTTCAGTGTACTTGGAGGAATTTCAGAGCGACAAGGAAGAATTCTCATCCTTCTCTTTATCTTTAATTTCTCGTAATGCTAATGTAGAAGCGGATAATCTGGCACGAAAAATTCGTACAGAACCGCTTCATATCACATATGTAAACAACATTCCCCAGAATTGGTTATTTTGAGCTCTACTTAATTTTGGATGACAAAAAAAAAAGACTAGAAAAAATTTGAATATAGAGTAAAATTTTAAAGATCTCTATTTTAGAGTAGAAATGAGAATATGATTAGAGAAGATTTTATTCTAAATAGAGTTTAGAGGTGGATTCAAAATAGCTTTCTTTTGCCAACTTTTTTGTATTGAAAATCCATCAAAGACTCAACATTTCCTGGGAAATAAAGAGATCACTATAATTCTTGGTTTCGTATTTTTGGCACAATCTTTAACCAAACAAGACGTTTATATTGGCATAACACATATTTTGGCCTTTTTTTTTCTTTTTTTGGTGTGGCACACATATTTTGGCCTTAATAAAGATTGAATGACTAAAAATACCTCTATTTGTATTTTGTTATTATTGTGAAGTATGATTAATCATCATCACACTTGTCTTTGTAAGACAAATCCCCATCACCATACACATGTCTTCTCTATATTAAGAGGTTATAACCTCATCATTATTCATGTGTCAACCTCTAATCTTGTAAACTTTACTATAAATATGTGTAATCAAAGTTGTAGAGAACGTGGAATAAAAAGCTTCATATATACTCTTGTTACTCTCTCTCTCTAGTCACCAAAAATCTCTCTCTCTCTCTCTCTAACACAAAATATAACATTACCTCACATATTAATATATATATAGTTGTGTTGTAGTGTTATTTAACACGTTATCAGCACGAGCGACTCTCGATCCGTTAGCACGAGCAACTCTAGATCCGTCATCGTTTTTGAGGTAATATTTAAATAATGTTAAATTTATTTAGATTTATATACATGTTATTATATGTTATTTAATTTACGAAGTAAAAGGCTATGCTTTCTTCCCGATCATAATGGTAGGCTCTGCCTCCTTGATCGTATAATAAGATCTACATCTTTGATCATAATGGTAGGCTCTGCCTCCTCGATCATATGTCCAGATCTATATTTTTGGATCAAATGGTAGGCTCTGCCTCCTCGATCCTATGAAAAGCTATGCCTCTTGTACAATCATATGGATGGCTATGCCTCCTAAAATGATTGTTTTAATTTATGCTTTTACTATAGCTTATAGTATATAGTTATTTCTAAATTTATTTTATGTTGCTTTATTTCTAAAACAAGATTTTGTAAAAGTTTTTCAAAAAAAAATTTTATATTTAACAAATTACTTTATTATTTATAGTTATCATGTCGAATTTGGCAAAGCTTGATATCGCCGCCCTTGATGTTTCTGGAAAAAATTATATGACATGGGCATTAGATGCAAAAATGTATCTGAAAGGAAATGGGCTTCTCAAAACCCTCGATCCGTCGGAAACGACGTTAGAGGAAGAAAAGGCAAAAGCTATGATGTTTTTACGTCAGCATCTCCACGATAGTTTAAAAGATGAATACATCACAAGAGAAAATCCCGCAGATCTCTAGGTCTCTCTCAGAGATAGGTTTGATCACCAGAAATATGTGATTTTACCAAAAGCCAAACATGAATGGCTAAATCTGCGATTTCAGGATTACAAAAGTGTAAGTGAATATAATTCCGCTTTGTTCGGAATCACTTCTAGGATGATTTTATGCGGAGAGACTGTTTCCGATTATGATATGATCGAGAAAACTTTCCAAACATTTCATCCTACAAATGTAATCCTGCAGCAACAATATCGAGCTAGAGGATATACTCGATATTCTGACTTAATGCAAGTCCTTCTTGTTGCTGAACAAAATAATGAACTTAATTATGATGATGAATCATCAAACTCGTCCAACTAGATCAGCTCCACTTTCAGAAGTGAATGTTGCTTCATCCAGTTATAATAATTGTCGAGGACGCGGACGCGGTCGTGGCCGTGGTCGCGGTCGTGGAGGAGGTCGTGGACGAGGAAAAGGAAGGGGTCTCCCTCCCAATAATTCCAACGCCAAGAAAACAAACAAAAATCTTCAAGTAAGTGACGCTGGTCGCACTTTGAAGAAACAAGATGAAAGTACTTGTTACAGATGTGGCATGAAAGGACATTGGTACCAGACCTGTCGTATACCAAAACATTTGGCCGATCTGTATCAAGCATCTCAAAAAGCAAAAGAAAGAGATGTTGAGACCAATCTCATCTCTGATGAAGCAGGACCTTCGTTCCATGGCCTTAATGATGAAACTCATCTTGATATCGCAGATTTTCTCGTTGATCATGAAAACGGGAAATCAGGCTAATAAGATCGTTATGACATGATATGGTTGTACTAGTATTTTATGTATTTTACGGTTTTAATGCACTTTTTGTTTGTTTTAAAAGTCTTTTTGAATAATGGTTTCTTTGTAATATACAATAAAGTTTTTTTTGTAAGTCTTTATGTTATTTTATTAATGCATATTTTATAAATGCTTTATCTCAGAAAATGTCAAATTTTGAGATTGAGGATGGAGATATATGTCTGGCAGACAGTGCTACGACGCACACGATACGTAAAGATAAAAAATATTTCTCCTCTCTCAAAATAAAGAACTCCGTTGGAAGCGTGAATACCATATCTGGTAATGCAAAGATAATTATGGGCTCTGGAAAAGCCATTTTTTTAATGCCAAGGGGAACGAAATTTGAAATTGATGCATTATATTCCCCTATGTCTCATAGAAACTTAATAAGTTTCAAAGATATCCGAAGAAATGGATATCATATAGAGACTATGAATAAGAACAGCGTTGAATATCTTTGTATTACATCCGATGGGAAACATATACTAGAAGAATTGCCAATGTTATCCTCTAGATTATATTGCACAAAAATAAATATGTTCGCATCATATGTTACTGGAAACTCAAAGTTTACTAGTACATTTAAGATTTGGCATGAAAGACTTGGACATCCTGGTTCAGTCATGATGCGAAAAATTGTACAAAATTCTAGTGGTCATCCATTGAAAAACCAAAAGATTTTTCAATCTAATGAGTTTTCATGCGATGCATGTTCTCAAGGAAAACTCATAATTCGGCCATCGCCAAGCAAAATTGGGAATGAATCTCCATTATTCTTAGAGAGAATACATGGCGATATATGTGGACCTATCCACCCTTCGTGTGGGCCGTTTCGTTACTTTATGGTAATGATTGACGCATCCAGTAGATGGTCACATGTGTGTCTACTGACAACACGAAATACGGCTTTCGCGAAATTCATTTCCCAAATAATCAGGTTGAAAGCACAATTTCTTGATTACGCCATAAAGAAAGTCAGGCTTGATAACGCTGGTGAATTCACTTCACAAGCCTTTAATGACTATTGTATGTCAATGGGAATCGATGTTGAGCATCCAGTCCCTCATGTTCATACTCAAAATGGCATGGCTGAATCTTTAATTAAACGGTTACAACTCATTGCTAGACCGTTAATATTGAGAACAAAGCTCCCAATTTCTATATGGGGTCATGCTATATTGCATGCTGCGGCGTTAGTCCAGATACGACCAAACGCATATAATAAATATTCCCCTTTACAATTAACGTCTGGTCAAGAGCCAAACGTGGCCCATCTCCGTGTTTTTGGGTGTGCGGTTTATGTTCCTATAGCCCCACCACAAAGAACAAAAATGGGGCCACAACGGAGATTGGGAATATACATCGGTTATGCATCACCGAGTATAATTCGGTATCTTGAACCGCAAACTGGTGATATGTTTACGGCACGTTTTGCCGATTGCCATTTCAATGAAGATGAATTTCCAGCGTTAGGGGGAGGAATTAAACAAGTTCCAAAAGATATTACATGGTCTACACCATCTTTGGTATATCTTGATCCCCCTACAAATCAACGTGAGCTGAAAGTTCAGAAAATTGTACATTTACAAAATTTGGCAAATCAATTACCAGTTGCGTTTACAGATACAAAAAGGGTGACAAAGTCATACATTCCCGCTGCAAATGTCCCATCAAGAGTTGAAATTCCTAAAGTGGAATTCGATGGGAACAAAACTAATGAACCTAAGGTTCAACTGAAACGCGGGAGGGCCAATGGGCTCTAAAAATAAAAATCCCCGAAAGAAAAAGAAAATGGGAGATAAAAATGAAAAGGTTCAAGAAGAACCTAATAAAGAGAAAAATCCTCAGGACGATATAGAAAAATATGAGATTTCCATTAACTATGCCCAAGATGGAAAATTATGGGTTAGAGATGAAATCGATGATGATGATGGAATATTCTCTTTTTCTGTATCTAAAGAGATCGATCATGGATATGACGATCCTGATCCAAGGTCCGTATCAGAATGCCAACAAAGGCCTGATTGGAAGAAATGGAAAACTGCAATGCAAAATGAGTTGCTCTTCCTCAATAAAAGAGATGTCTTTGGACCTCTCGTCACTACATCTAAAGATGTAAAACCTGTTGGGTGCAAGTGGGTATTTGTGCGAAAAAGAAATGAGAAAGATGAAATCACACGATATAAAGCCCGACTTGTTGCACAAGATTTTTCTCAAAGACCTGGAATTGATTATGAAGAAACATATTCTCCGGTCATGGATGCAATTACATTCAGGTACTTAATGAGCCTAGCGGCCTCTAAGAATTTAGAAATGTACCTTATGGATGTAGTGACAACATATTTATACGGATCATTGGAAAATGATATTTATATGAAAATCCCAGAAGGATTTAAAGTTCCTGAGGCATTAGACTCAAAGTCTAATGAAATATGTGCGGTCAAATTACAGCGATCACTTTACGGATTAAAACAATCCGGACGCATGTGGTATAACCGTTTAAGCGATTATTTATTAAAGAAAGGGTATGTTAATAATGAAATATGCCCTTGCGTCTTTATTAAGAAATCTCCATCGGGATTTGTGATCATTGCTGTATATGTTGATGACCTAAACATAATTGGAACTCAAAAGGAGATTGATGTTGCAAGAACTCATATGAAAGAAGAGTTCGAAATGAAAGATCTTGGAAAGACAAAATTTTGTCTCGGACTCCAAATAGAGCATTTCCAAGACGGAATATTTGTACATCAATCAAACTATACCAAAAGGATCATTAAGCAAAGCGCATCCTTTGAGTACTCCAATGGTCAATAGATCTCTGAATGTTGATAATGATCCATTCAGACCTTGTGAAGATAACGAAGAAATACTTGGTCCCGAAGTACCTTACATGAGTGCTATCGGTGGACTTATGTATCTTGCAAATTGCACTCGACCAGATATTGCATTTGCCATTAATCTACTTGCGAGATACAACTCATCTCCTACCCACAGACATTGGAATGGGATAAAACACATCTTTCGCTATCTTCAAGGTACGATTGACCTATGATTATTCTATCCTAGAAACTCTGCGTTTGGTCTAGTTGGTTTTGCAGATGCAGGATATTTATTGGATCCGCATAAATCTCGGTCCCAAACTGGATACGTTTTCACAATCGGAGGAACTGCAATCTCGTGGCGTTCTCAGAAATAGACTTTGGTCGCCACCTCTTCAAACCATGCAGAAATGATTGCGCTTCATGAAGCCTGCAGAGAATGTATGTGGCTTAGATCTATGACCAACCACATACAAGAAGCAAGTGGAATAGCCTCTAGTAAAGAGCCGACAACATTATTCGAAGACAATGCTGCATGCGTCGCCCAAATTAAAGAAGGTTATATCAAAAGCGACATAACGAAGCATATCCCTCCAAGGTATTTCTCCTACACTCAAGAACTCGAGAAAAACAAAGAAGTTGATATCCAATATATCCGCTCAAGTGACAACGCAGCAGACCTGTTTACAAAAGCGCTTCCCACTTCAACCTTCAGAAAGCATATTCATAACATTGGGATGCGTAGTCTACGAGAATTATGAAGAAAAGATGACATCTATTTTCTAGGTGAGATTACGTTATTGTACTCTTTTTCCCTTATCATAGTTTTTATCCCACAGGGTTTTTCCATGATAAGGTTTTTAATGAGGCAATACGTAATACGACAATAATGATGACTAATCAAGGGGGAGTATTGTGAAGTATGATTAATCATCATCACACTTGTCTTTGTAAGACAAATCCCCATCACCATACACATGTCTTCTCTATATTAAGAGGTTATAACCTCATCATTATTCATGTGTCAACCTCTAATCTTGTAAACTTTACTATAAATATGTGTAATCAAAGTTGTAGAGAACGTGGAATAAAAAGCTTCATATATACTCTTGTTACTCTCTCTCTAGTCACCAAAAATCTCTCTCTCTAACACAATATATAACATTACCTCACATATTAATATATATATATATATATATATATAGTTGTGTTGTCGTGTTATTTAACAGTTATTCCTTTTTTCTGGCAACTCATTTAATACACAAAAAGCCTAACAATAGCTTATTGGGTCGATATTGAACTATATAACGAATTTACGATCTATTGGGCCTTAATAAAAGCATATTGGGTCTCATATTTAGAAACTAGAATATTCGATAAGAAAATCGAATTAAAAAAAAAAACAAAAACTGGAACGGTTTTAATTATTCGCACAAGCCGCACGTGTGATTCACATAAAAAACAAAAAATGGACAAATAATATTTTAATATTTAATTATTATTATTCAGGTTTGGCCCGCCGCTGTGGAGCTTGCGGCATCTTTTAACCCTTATTCATCAAAACCACATTGTTCTATCATCTAAACCGTCCGATCTAACGCCACGTCACCTATCCTCGTCAATTTAAGATTCAACGGTTCAGATCTAATCTCAAAGACGGTACTGCTTCAGCTCAATAGTCGAACTTCTCTAACCCTTCTCTCTTCTCTAAAAATTCTCCAGGAAAATCGAAAACTTTCTCGGGAAAATCTTTACACTTTTGCTTTTCGAGAACCATGACTGGCGTTGATGATGATGATAAGAACTTCAAAGAAGAACCTGAGATTCAAGTTTTAAGCGACGACGATAGTGATGAAGAACAAGTTAAAGACGTAGGTGAAGAAGGTAGCGACGAAGATGATGATGATGGAAGTGAAGGAGATGATGATGATGATGAGGAAGAAGAAGAAGACGATGATGATGATGATGTTCAGGTTTTGCAGTCTTTAGGTGGTCCTCCTGTACAATCAGCGGAAGATGAAGATGAAGAAGGTGATGAAGATGGAAACGGTGATGACGATGATGATGATGGAGATGATGATGATGACGACGATGATGATGATGATGAGGATGCTGAAGATGAGGTAAAAGAAAAATTCTGAATTTATCAATTTTTGTTTCAATTTTTGGTTGAATTGTTCACTTAAATTAGGGTTTAGTCTCTGAGTTTGTAGATCTAGGGTTTCATGTGTCTCAATTAGGTTTAAATTCCACTGGTAATGTTAGTATAAGTCTGAATCTTTGCTAAAGAATGACTGGATCTGTTTAACCTGAACAGAATCTATGAACTTTTCTGGAAATTTATTCTTACTGTAACTAGAAATTGTTCTGTTTTGTCTCAAATTTAGGGTTTATACTTTCTTCCCCTAAATAAACAAGTGGGTTTTGGTTAAGTCTCTGTTTTGTTTCTTTGAGTGAACCAAATTAGATTAGAGAGTGTTTAGATTGTGTGTGTTCCCATGTTCTACTTTCAAAGTTTATACCTTTGTGGTCCTTATCTGAAAAGTGTTGTCATAGTTTTCTTTGACTCTGTTGTTTTGATTACTGAAACTTTGAAACTGAGATGGTTATGTTTGGTTTTGTTGTTTGGGATTGTGTAGGGGGATCTTGGGACAGAGTACTTAGTGAGGCCAGTTGGTAGAGCTGAGGATGAGGAGGATGCAAGTGATTTTGAGCCGGAAGAGAATGGTGTGGAAGAGGATATTGATGAAGGAGAAGACGATGAGAACGATAACTCGGGTGGTGCTGGGAAATCAGAGGCTCCACCGAAGCGGAAGAGAGCTCCTGAAGAAGATGAAGAGAATAGTGGTGATGAAGATGATGACAGACCTCCAAAGAGGTAGTTGTCGGATCTGACAACAACACAATGAGACCAGAGAGCTTTTATGTTTTTATAAAAATTTGGTGTTGTGAGATTTGAATCATTGGTTGGGGTTCATGTAAGTTTATTATGCAGCAACAAGTAGTAGTTTTAAGTTTTTTAAGTAGGACTCTTTTATTTTATTTTATGCATTGCTGTTTCTTCTTTTACTTTTATTTAGTGAGTCAATAACCAATGAATGTTTCTCCAACAATTTACTTACCTAGTCTCTAATGCTTTTTTCTTTAGAGCTTTCTTTTACGTTTCTGTTTCTCTTCTAATTTAGAGTATATTTGTAAACTCTAATCTTGTTTTATTTACTTTTGCTTGGAGTTTTTGAAATCAAATCAAACCGATCTATATCTGTTTTAAGTAGGTCAGAACTTGAAAATCCAAAACAAAAAAATGGGAAACCTTAACATGAAAGCTTCTAATAAATATCGGATATCCATTAGAACGGTTCTTTTTCTAATTATCTGAACCGAACCAAACCGACAAGTAACCGAATCGAACGGAGCCGAAATTTGTTCGATTCCCTTAGAAAGAACCGAACCGAATGGAACCAAAGAACCAAACGCCCAGACCTACTACTAAGGGCTTGATTGGTACTCCTAGCAGTTGCTAGCGGTCGATTGCGGTTGTTAGCGATTAGTACCAATCATATAAACCGCTCGAAATCGCTGAATTTCAGAAGCTTCTTCCCGCAAGCGTTTGCGGTTGCGGGCGGTATCGGTTGGATTTAAAAAAAAAAAATCAAACGTTTACTTATAATTATTATAAAATATATTAATTCTATATAAAGTACTAAGTACTATCTTATTACAAAATTTATTTATTTTTGAATAATTATTTAGTTCTTTATTTATGGTTTTAATTATTAAGCATGTTTAATTTTTCTAATATTATCATAATAACATATTGGTGTTTTTATTTCTTTTTTTTTGTAATATTTTTTATTTTTTGGGTCATTTTTTTATTTAACTGCTACCGTATTCGCTGGTTTACCAGTCATAAAACTCCCGCAAACGCATCCATTTTCAAACGCTAAACCAGTCGTTCAAAACGCTTGGTAACGCTTAAAACCGTAACCGCCCACTTCCGCAAACTTCTGCAACCGCAACCGCTGCGTTTAAACCAGTCAGCCCTAACGAAAACTCAAGAACGTAGAAGTTAGTGTACATGCTTGGTTGGAATTATACAAAAAAGTTTGTAACCTAACACCGTAACACGAATACTCCAAGCTAGTCACATATGATATGATTTGCTTTTAATTTTTTTTCTTTTTTTTGATATTCAATGATTTGCTTTTTGTTGTTGCCTTGACTATTATATGGATATAAAAAGTCATGTTCACATTTGAATATGATCATATAGATTCCTGCCACACTTTTTGTGTGCGGATATATGTCTTTTTTACTTATTAACTAGGTTTTGAATCCACGCTACGCATGGATTTATTTGATATATTTCGGTAAAAATTATATACGATGATAGTTTTAAATTACTATTAAAGAAAATTTTTTGTTCCAAATACACCATCTTAAAATTTATAAAAGCCAATAGTGTTTAAGAATCAAATCTGATCAAAAGAATCATGAATCAATCTTACATTCTAATAGTCAATTGGCTGCCAACACCTATGTCTTCGTATTTTTCTTCACATACATCGTTTCTTACTTTTCATATTCCTTCTCGTCATCTTCATTGTCAACTTTTCATGGCTCTTATCATCGTTACTTTCACCGTCCGTTTCCGCTTCTTCGTTAGAATCTTCTTCTTCCTCTTTCTCTTCCTCGTTGCCTTCCTCACTTTTTTCCTAATCCTCTCCATTTTCTTCTATGTAAAACATTCGTTATTATGTGGTTAAAAACGGAGCAAAAAATTTAAACTTACTAACCTTAACCAAACAAATCTCTATAAGCCTATGAACTAACTACCCGAAACAACGTCGTTTATTTTACCTTCTAAACTCGAAATTCAATGTCTTTCTACCCAAACTTAGTTCTACGTCTCCAAGATACTCCTACCAAATTTTAGATTATTTTGGGTACGTTTGGATGTTCGTTTGTTGTCTTCACATGGCTGCTCAGATTTGAAACTTTAAAAGAAATCTTCTCAAATAGGTTGAAGACGCTAAGATACAATATACACAAAAAAACCATTTAAATCAATATCCCACTATTCAAACTCAAGACAGTAATACAAGACACCTCGCCGTCAAGTTTAAGCTACAGATGAACTAAACGTTGCCATAAAGAGGTCACGTCATAAGTGTTTTCTCACTTTTCTTTTTCCATGTTTGATAATCCAAGTTTGTCTTATGGTGTCAACCGCGCCTCTCTCTCTTTCTCCTTCATTTTTACATAAAAATCAAGCCCTTTATTACCTGAATTATGACATCAATTGTTCATAATGCAAGGAAACTCTCATTAATTAAATTTATTATCTTTCTAACTTCTCGGTAATTCCCGATTTTGATTGAAATTAGTACTCCAAAATAACAATTTTTCCCACAATTTCAACACAAGTCTTCATACCTTTTGAGTTTTGACTGGTTAGTTTTATCATCCAACTGAAGTATATACAACCTAAGTTTTAAAAAAAAAACTATGCAAGAAGTTACCTCAATAGCCATATCTGCATCCACTTACAGTTTAACGTACACAATTATCACTATATTGACCAAAACATCTTTTCCAAGAGAGCTTCCTTGCACGGTCTTACATGTATGTTCCTCAACTCCCACCGCTA
Organism: Arabidopsis lyrata subsp. lyrata; assembly: GCF_000004255.2. Lineage (NCBI taxonomy): Eukaryota > Viridiplantae > Streptophyta > Magnoliopsida > Brassicales > Brassicaceae > Arabidopsis > Arabidopsis lyrata. Next base: position 24,295,981 of record NW_003302555.1, read on the forward strand.
CCACCATTTCCCTAGATTTATTAGCATGTAACACTTCTCGGACACAAGCAATTGATGATGCATTCATCAGAACCATTGAATAACTATTCACAATAACTTGTTTTAAAGTACCACACAACTTGTTTCCCAGCAAGCCTCCTGCAACCTCCAAGACCATAATAATTGCCTATTTTCTCATAAGATTTGTGCAATTCAAGATCAGCTTAGCCACCTCCTACACTCAATTATTGATATTTTCACACGTATACTCGATTTAAGATCCAGTCGTATAGAAACTTTTCAAACCAAAATCATTAATACCACAAAACTGCAAGTTACTTGCGGAGGAAGTAACATGAACATGGCCACATGTGTAGCTAATAAAACATGTGTGCTTGTCATCGATTCTTCTTTAAACCCAAAGTTTTATCTCAAACAACATCAAATCAAGGTCTTACGATTCATAATCGATATGAAAGAGTACAAACATCGACCAATGATGCTTGTCCTCGATCCTTTTTCTTCAGACCCAAAAATTTTATGCAAACAACATCAAATCATCTATAACATCAAACACACACATGTTTTACGGCTCATCGGGAGATATAAAGTAGAAACAGCCCGACGGAGAGAGAAGTGTCTACAGTTGCAAAAGCGATAAAAAATATAAAGAGGCGCCATTAAGAGTAGTAACCAACACTTACTGTTACTGACGACTCAAAATTTACAACTTAAAAACTTATCATAGAATGGGATGCCTTCGGTTATTGTTTATATTAAAAAATCTAGGGTTTATCGAATATATATTTTTTGTTGGAAAATAAGAAGACTAAAAAAATAAAAATATAAGTTTAATGTATTCCAAATATTATTTTTCTAAAATTAACATTTTTATATTGCTTTTCATATTTCCGTATGTTGTTTTTCAAAAGTTTACATTTCTATTATATATATATATTTTTTCCTTTTTTCATAAATATTTTAATATATAAAATATTATAATTTAAAAATCTCAATTAAAGTAATGTCACAAAATGTCAATTAATGGGATGTCTAATTATAATTTGGTCGTTTATAAAATATGACAATATAATAAAATTTGTTCGACTAATATGAATTATTTTATGTATTATAATAACAAATTTATATACATCTTGCTTCAATATATTATCATATTTTCTCTTATCTATAAATAATTTTAATATAAAGTTCATAAATCTTAAAAATATCATTCATCGAGATAGCTATCGTGAATAAACGGCTATTGTTATTAAAGATGAAGTACTTATTATAAATTTAGTGAGGCTAATAATAAATGGGTATTTTTGTTTATAAATATAATAAACTTAAAAAAAACTTGAAATTTTGATAATTTTATATTATGTTTTTTATGACAAAATATTTAAAAGAATTTCCATATTTTCAAATATTTCTCTAATTTCCATATGCTGATTTTTTCCATTTTACAAAAAACTAAATAATAGAAAATATTAGAATTTCAAAAATGTTAATTAAAGAGATGGCTAATCCCGATTGGTCGTTTAATGAATCTTGACCCATTTTGACACCCCTACTCACAGATAATAATGTACAACTCTAAACTAAATACTCTACATAAGATTGAAAAGAAACATTTCACCTCAAGTGCCTAGCAAACTGAAAATATTACTTCTTGTCCCGTCAAAGGATCAGAATAGCTTTCTGAGCTCGAAGAGGACTTGACCCTCCCAGAGTTAGATTTGGTGCGACTTTATCAAGACCAAACCCTAGTGCTGCGAACAAGAGACTCAGCATCTCAATTAAGGGGTTTTTGCAAATAAAACAAAACATTTTTAGTTATCAACCTAATTACATGTCCTATTTTCTCAAATGACCACATTTTAAAAGTACATTATATATAAATTTACTCGTACCTATACTTCTTGATAGGATATAGTTTAATACCTTAATTACAAGGTTTAGCACTGCTAAAACTATCTCCAACCTATATATTTCTCCATTTTAGAGTTGGGTTTTGCTCCAACCCTACTCCATTTTGGAGTTGAAAATAGAGATCTTCATATTTTAGTGTAAATTAAAAATAAAAATCTTTAAATATGGAGAAAAAAATGGAGATCTCCATATTGGAGTTAGAAATGGAGATGGATTGGAACAAATCTAACTCTACCCTCTATTTTGGAAATAAAAATGGAGATGGGTAGGTGTTGCTTTTTACTGTTTTTCATTTTTATTTTTTTGTCAAGTTTCTTTCTACTGTTCTCCTTCAATGTTATTCATTGTTGTTCAACAATTCTCCTCACGCTACCTCATTGGTTACCGGATTGTGTTCATGGTCACTATATGTTTTTTTTTTTTTTTTTTTTTTTTTTTTTTTTTTTTTTTTTTTTTGGTCACTATATGTTGCCTAAGTAATAACATTCTTTCATAATATAGGCGAAAGAAAACAATTGTAAAATTTTCACACATTTTCAAACTTTTTTATCGATTATGGAAATGTCACTCTCACAACATTTATTACAGTAATACGACAATTATTTTCTTTATCTCCTATAAAACCAAAAACCTAAGATCTACAAAGGAAATTAAACGCAAAGCAAAACTAAACCTCACTCACTCCCAACAGTAACCAAATAAGACTTAGCGATTTCTCCATCAGCTCCTTTCGGGTAAAATCCACCGGGAACGCTTTCATTTCCACTCCCATACACAATCCGTAGAATCTCCTCAGGTGTTCTATCAAACGAAAGCGAGAACTCATTACCGACCAATACATTCCCAATCACTTGTCCTTCTGCACCCATGAATTTAGGTACGACCAATCCCTCATCTTTCACTCCCGCTTTTCCCAACTTGTTCCTTAGATCAGAAATCTTATCCGTGAAAGCCGCGACCGTGACACCATAAGGATAGACTATGTGTGCCGCCCGAGCGTATAACATTCCTCTTATTACCGCATCTTGACCCGATTCTACTCCCAAAAGTCCTGCTACTAACTGCAAAAATGTTTGGATAATATCATGTAATGGGGATATTCAAAAAAACAGAATATCAATTGAGAACAAACTTTTCTCTCTTGTATAGCTTGTTTAAATTAGTTTACTTTTCTAATATATCATTTTAAAATATATCAAACTTTTCTTTGTAATTAGGTGAAGTTTTAGACATAAACTCGTAAAGAGTGTGTATTTTATGATATTTTCACCCTACAAAATTGAGACTACATCCTTTTGAAATGGAATTTTGAATTATACATAAAATCTTAATCTGTAGTTATATGTTAAAGAATATATATGTTAGATTTGTTACCTTTCTTGAGGCTGGACATTGGAGTTTAGGGTTTGCCCCAACGTAACCAGTGAGACCAACATAAGGTACCAAATAAGAAGCAATGAGGTAATTGTAAGAATTGGCATAAGGATTGAATGGTGGCACAAATTTTACTCCAAAGGCTTTATCCATCACTTTCGCAAATGCTTTTTTACTCAAATCAAGTTGTGGCCTTGCAAATCCTTTCACCGTTTTCTTGATTGCCCTATCATTATTTTTTTTGAAAATTATGTTTAATGCGATATACATAAGAAAATCAAATTAAAGAATCTCAAAGCTACGACATTTTACTCGGTAAGTGGTACGTTAATACCCATAAATAGCGGTTTATAATAAGGAACGATCATTTGTTCATGAAAAAGGCCAGAAGATATTTTCTGGTTAAAGTTAATAATACACCAAAGAACAAACCAATCATTTAATTTTAATTGGATGGATTTTTGACAGTTTTAATTTTGCGATGTACACTTGTGACAAAATCCTTCACGTTTTTCGGTCATAAATAATATAATAAGACATTTCGTCTTAGAGACAAATTACTTCTCCAAGCCAACAAAAAAAAGATTAAAACAAGTTTCCTAGTCTAACTATATAATAAGGAAAACAAATTTCGTATATTTTTCTTAAACACTAATCCATAAATAATTCCTAGAGAGGTAATATAAGCACAGCACGATCTAAACTATACGTACTATATAGGAATTGCCCTATCTTTATTTTATAAAAAATATGTTAATGCGATATACCTAAGAAAATCAAATTAAAGTATCTCAAAGCAACGACATAAAAAGCAATTTATGAGAAACGATCATTGAACAAGACTAGAATATATTTTCTGGTTAAATATAATAATACACCAAATACCAAACCAATCATTTAATTTTAATTTTGGATGGATTTTAAACAGTTTAAATTTTGCGATGTACAAATGTGACAAATATCCTTCACGTTTTTTGGTTGTAAATAATATATTAAAACATATCGTCTTAGAGACAAATTACTTCTCCAAGCCAACAAAAATAAATTAAAGAAAAGCAAGTTTCCTAGTCTAACTATATAATAATGAAAGTAAATTTCGTATATTTTTCTTAGATGACACTAATCCATTACTCCAAGCGAGGTATAATTAAAATTCTATCTAAACTATACGTACTATATATGAATTAAAAGAAACATTTTACCTCAAGTGGCCAACCTCTTGCCAAGCAAACTGCAAAATAATATCTCTTGTCAAAGGATCAAGATTAGCTTTCTGAGCTCCAATAGGACTTGGCCCTCCCATTGTTAGATTTGGTGCGACTTTATCAAGACCAAACCCTAATGCTCCGAACAAGAAAAACTCAGCTTCAAGGTACTCTAAATTCAATGGAAACTCCAATAATTTCCTGTCCTGATCCGTACAGTTGGTCGTTGCCGGATCTGGACAACTCATGACTTGAAGATGGTGAAAGTTGAAGAAGAAGACTACGATCACCATTGAAACCAACAAGCTTCTTCTCTCTTTTGTGATTGCCATGTCTAAAAATGTTTTGGCTTTTGTTTTTGGTTCTTTATGATCTGATTTGGTTTTGGGTTTGAAAGTGATTTATTTATAGGGTTTAGGACTTAAGTGAAGAGCAAAAGAAGTCTCCTCTTTTACCGGCTTATTTACTCCGGAGAGGATTTCGTGGATAGTGCCACGTGGCTTTTTCACTGCTAGATGAGTTCCACGTGGATACTTGACGTTTTCAGTTACTATTCTTAGAACACATCTTTGGATTATGAGAAATGAACGGAAAAGTCGTCTTGTCTTTTTGAGTTTATTTGATAAGGGTTAGGTTGAATACTATTCTTTGTTTTTTAGTACCTATTAAATGTTGAAAATCAAATGATAATTGTTACTCCTTCTGTTTTTTAAAAGTTGTCGTTTTAACTGTATTTTGATAAATTAAGAAAAGGTATACAATGACTATATTAACCTCATAAAAATGACAAGTAATTATTTACAAATAATTTGTGTTCAATAAAATGAGGGTAATTTGAGTAGTTATTAGCATAAATTACATTATTACCTTAAAACGACAACTAATTTAAAACAAAAAAAAGTTCTAAAACGACAACTATTCGAAAACGGAGGGAGTATAAAATAAACATATGTTTGTTTTTTAATTGATTCAAATATTTATATTGTTTGAAATAACGAAATATGAGTGATTATATTTTAGGACACATCTCTGGATTATGAGAAATGAAAGGAAAAGTTTTCTTGTCTTATTGAGTTTATTTGATGAGGGTTAGGTTGAATATTCTTTGGTTTTTAGTACGTATTAAATGTTGAAAATCAAATGATAATTGTTATAAAATGGACACACGTTTTGTTTTTTAATTGATTCAAATATTTATATTTGCTTGCTTGAAATAACGAAATTTGAGTGATTATTTTATAGGACACATCTCTGGATTATGAGAAATGAGCGGAGAAGTCTTGTCTTTTTGAGCTTATTTGATAAGGTTTAGGTTGAACAATAAAAGGATAACGTATGAGTTAAATTAGATCAGCTTTTTTTTTTTTTTTTTTTGTGCAAATGAGTTAAATTAGATCAGCAAGAAAGTAAATCTTAGCAAATATATATGATAAATGTTTAAATCAAAAATTAAACCAATCTAAAAGTTTATATTCATATTGATTTAGATATTTTTCCCTGTTTTTTGAACAACGAAACAATCTTTATCTGATGCCAAGGATCTCTCGTAAAGCAAATTTGGGTTTCTTTGCGTGTTTCCATTATAAATGCCTTGGCCGTTAAAATCTGTACATGCAATTCTTATTCTTTTTATTATTGCAAATTAGAATTCACGTAACCAATCTCGGAATTTCACATGGACTTTGGTTGGCTCGATTGGTCTTAAATTGGGCTGGTTTGGGCTTGCTTATCACTATGTAGATATATATTATTGTAGCACAGAAATCATTAAGGGCTTAGTAAACTTCGACTCAGTTTTTGTTTAGATTTTTATAGTAACACACTAACACTTATCAAATTATGTTTTGAAGTTTTTTTTTTTTTTCACTGGGAAGATTATATATAAATTAAGAGGGGTATACAAAATACCATCACTGAACCTTTACAAAAGAATCAGGCTAGTGAATAAGAATGGTAAAGAGAAGATATACCATTCATCAAAACCAAAAAAACACCAAGAACAATAGGTACAGAGACATTCAAGGAACCACATCAGCCCTTAAGATGAAAATCTCTCCTCCTCAAAAACGCGTTGAACCAAAGAGGATGACCTACTGCCACATAAGATTGTAATCTTTCCTCGCGAACAATACTTTGAGCAATGAGAGAGGCTCCTCTTTTTGCTGAAGCTTTTTCCTCCATCAATCTCCACTCCACAATCTTATCAAACAAATGATGAAATTCCGACACTTGATAACTGAAAGAAGGCCAAGCCTTAGGTCTGTGAAAAACACTTACCAAATCACTACCTTCAGACGCAAAAATCACTATGTTCAACTTATGACTATCCATAGAATCCATAGCCCAAACGATACTTTGAAACTACACCTCCTTTCTATTATGCACACCACCAAAAGCTCTCCTACTGTGCAACAAAACTTTACCAGTTGCATCTCTGACCACCCAAGAACACCCACCAATCTGCTTTTTATTAGACCAAGCAGCACCTATGTTACACTTAACCCAATTCAAGGGTGGGGGTTCCCATTTCAGAACAGACCTGTCCACCTGCACAGAATCATCAAAGGCCTCCTCAATAGGCTGAGTCTGAGAGACAAACCATTCCTCAGCATCTTCTCTTATCTTAATCATTGAATCCATTAAACAGAATCTAGACCCTTCAAAGCATAACTTGTTTCTATTTTTCCATAATCTCCAGAGCACCCAAGGAAATACAGTTCTCACCTGTACAGGTACTCGTGAATCCTTCTTTGTGGAAAAGAGGAACTGGAAATTAGCAAAAATAGAAAGACCGCTGAAACCATTCTGAGGCAAGGGGACACCAGACAGAGCCCATACCTGTCGAGCAGCAGCACAAGTAAACAATACATGATTGATAGATTCTCCTTCTTCTCCACAAGTTTGACAGATTGGGTCAGCCATCATATCCGTATGTCTTATTTGATCAGCCACGAGAAGAGCAGCACTTAAAGCTCTCCACAGAAATAACTTGATTTTAGGAGAAGTTTTACTAGCCCAAATCAACTCCTTTAACACATTAGTCGAAGGTTGGACCTATGCAAGTCTGATTACCTCCGGTTTGTTGATTTGGTAAGCTAACCAATACCCAGACTTCACAGAATATTCCCCTGTTTTTGTATGGATCCAACACCAAAAATCATCCATATTTACCATAGGTTTGCGCCTTGTTATGATCTCAATATCCAGCGGGTAAAATAGATCATCAAGCAAAACACTGTCCCACTTTCTAGCACTATGATCAATTAGATCACTCACTTTTAAATCCAAATTGACAGTGAAATGCTTAATCAAGGGAATCCTCGGACCATTATCATAAACCCATGAATCCATCCACACACTTAGGGACTTACCACTGCCCACTTCTTTTCTTAAACCTTTGATCAACAACTCTCTACCATGAATAATACTCTTCCAAGCAAAAGAGGGTCTGACTCCCACATCAGCCTCTAAAAACTCATCAAAAGCAAATTATGTTTTGAAGTTAGGAATGAAAAAAATATTAAGCCTTTTCATTTAAGAGCCTCTACAAATGACTATTATAAAGTAAGAAGTCCTTGGAAAGCAAATTACTTTTCTGAAATATGAGGGTGGACTAAAAATCTAATACATTATTTGAGCAGTATGTTTATTGACATACTCAAGATTTTTCCAAGTATTTAAGCTTTTTTTTATAGATTATTTATATTATAAGCCTTTTTATAAAAGCAAGATTGGTTGGACTTCTTTTTAAGTTGGCTTTTATTTAACAATATGTAAATTAAGTGTGTTCTTAAAAATTATGATATTCATACTTCAAACTTTATGGTTTTTAAAAAATGAAACCCGGCCCTAAACAAAACAAAAGATGTATTTTTATTTTATTTACATCGGACATCTAAAAATGTCGGAAAAAATTGTGTATTGTATTTACATCGAACATTTGAAAAACATCGGATGGCCATATCTCACTAAAACTTTCAAATACATATTTGTTAGATTTTCATCCTCTTAATTTTTCAAATAATAGTCTACCATATTTGCAAAGAATGCAATGGAAGAAGTTACCAACAAGTTTATACTTCGACGGAATAATTTATCTACTAACTAAAAACCGGCCTGTAACTATATATCTTCTCATGTGACATATAAATCCCCTGTGTTTTCTTATTAATATTTCTCGGTCGACACTACCTTTTTTTTTTTCATTTAGTTTCAACTCCACCACCATTCATTATGAATAACTTTTTTTTTTTTTTTTTTGACATTATGAATAACTTTTATGTGTAGAGAAGTAATTTTAACATTTTGAAAAAATGTGGATATCTTCAATATTAAATCTTAGTATATATGGCTTTTAAGTAGGTGGGCAATATTATATAAATGTGTACATTTTAAAGAGATCCATCACCAATTATTGTAACTTATGCTATATAGTTGTAATTGTGGCTAAAGTAAATACTGTTTCAACCGCCAGCTTCATATATTCTATTGAGACCCTACCTCGTTTTTAACCACCTTATTTAATTTTCAGTTATCTTATTGCCGAACAATTTGTGACCGTTTTGATAAAACGAGTTACCATTAATTAGTCTTTAATTTGTTTTCGTTATATGCAACTTCTTTTAAAGTTTAAACCATAGATAGAATCATAGAGACTGTTGATTACAGTTATGATACACTCAACTATTCAGTTTCTTTGACTGGTCAAAATCTCATTTTTACTACAAATAAACTATTGCAACTCCATGTGGAAATGCCACGTGTGACGTGTGTATATGTTCTTCTGTAGATAAATTTTTGGATTTGACCTGAGAGTAGTGATTCGAATTATTGTAGGGAAAGTGAAGTGTAATTGTGGTTTCAACACCTAACCTCCTGCAGATTTAGACTCTCATGTTATATATTCTTTGTTTATAAGCATTTTCTATTTTCAGTATGGATTTTTAGGTGCTCCTAATTAGTAATTATAGTTATCTTCTTATATTTGGAAATTGGAATAAATGTTCTAGAAACCCCAATTATTTACTCCTATTACCCTTACAAATTAATGATGGTAAAGAAACTATTTATATGCTATGAATCAACTGACACACTCCTAGTCCTAGCAATGACTTACTATAACACATTCAATATACAATACATTCATAGAATTTGAACTTGTACATTTAATGGTAACAAAAAGGTCGGATAATTGGATGGATTTTTGCAGAGAATTAGAACTCGGGCATTTAATAATTAGATAAAGGTTGGATTATTGGATAGTTTTTTTTGCTTGTAGAATCTAAAATCTGTCTATATGCTAGTATATACTATTGTTGTTATTTTTTTTCTTTCATTTTTAGTCATTTCTATTATTTTATTTAACTATCATTCAGTATTCTAATTGCGTTTACCACATACGATCACATTAATTCCCCGTCAATCTCATCGATCACATACATTCGAACTCGAATAAATGGACTGTATTTTGAAATCAATATAAATTCGAGTCAATGAAGCTATCCATAAAAGTCTGGCTACAAAGCTGAACAAATTTATAAATATAAATGTGCCAGTTGGTGGTCAATAAATTTGTATATATATATAGAAAACAATGGGTCTGACTAGTACTCTTTCATAGAAGAAAAATAATGAGAAGAAAAGTAATTCTTCTGTGTTGTACTTAAATGTAACCAGTCAGATGAAAAGCAGTTGATTTTGTTTTCTTCCCAATTCTTCAAAAAGCAACGTGAAAAGGTAGAATTCATCCAACTTCAAATATATGAGAGAAAAAATTCTTCTGTTTTTCTGCTTTTATTTTCTTCTCTTTTCTTCTTTTATTTTTCATCTCATTTCTTCCACTTTTTACCAGTCATACCCAATATTCCATATATAGGAATGTACCCACTGGTTCCCATTAACTTGATCCGACCAAATTCAAACCCATGCTATTTTTATCTAATTTAAATTTGACTTTCTTTTAAAAGAAATCTGGTTTGTTGAAAGAGTGACCAATATCTTTGAAGTTTCAAGACACCAACGGAATATAAAATTATCAGAATCGAATAACTTGTCACAAGATATCACCGCCAATATCTACTTTTCTTAGTTGTAAATCATTCAAGTATTTTGTTGGGAATTATGTAGAGAATATTATATCGGCCGGTTATTATGTTATCTCACATAGGTTATCTTTTATTTTATTCAACAAGAGGAAAGTTATAAGATTCCAAAAAGAAAAAAATAAAATTGTATTGTGGATATTGAATAGTAGTACATTATAATAAAGAGGTCAAACTTCTTTTGCAAATTGGGAATCTGCGGGTTCTACTTTAGCCAGAAGTCTTCGATCAGCTGAATATCCCGAGGAATACAAATTAATAAATGTGAAAGAGGTTCACGAATATTTGGAGAATAGTATTATGCATTCTTATTACCTGAAAGTTGTGGGAAGTATATTAACATGTTGGGTGACAAAAAATAATATTAAATGCAATGATTTACATGAAATCAAGTTTTGCGTTAGATTTAGATTTAGGGGTTCATATTAAGCATCATATATGAGATAATACATAGAGAACACGCATTTGATAATGTTTAATATATATGTACATACACGTGCAAGTACAAAAGATTTTAACATATTCATCTACAATAGATAAAATTTCTTTCAGAAAAAAAAAAAAAAGAAAGAAGAAGATGAAATTCCATCAGGTAACAAATTCTTAAATTTATTCTGTAAAGTTGTAGTCGTATAGCTAAAAAAATAATCATTAAAATGATTTGTGTAAGAAAAGAAGAAACCAACAAAAACTTAAAACAAAAGATCAGTGAAAAAGGAAAAAACAAAATAGCTAATTGAAGTCTTTCCCCTAATTCTGATGTGTTTATAAAACTTTAATCGTAACAAAGCATCATGCAACTTTCTTTTTCTTTAATTATCTACCTTATATAGTCCTTATAAAATTTATAAGACTCCACCAAACATAGTATTACCCGTTGGTGCCTAATACATATGTATGCACGTGATAACCAATTTTGGTTAACCAAAAATTCTCTCTCTTGTGCTTGTATATAAATATATCCACACATACATGCATACACTAATGGTGAAAATCTCTTCCTCATCATCTTCTCTCACACAATCTCCCTCTCTCTAAAAATGGTGAAAGGGTCCCAGAAAATCGTGGCCGTAGATCAAGACATACCAATAATAGATATGTCGCAGGAGAGATCACAAGTGTCGATGCAGATAGTCAAAGCCTGTGAGACTCTCGGCTTCTTCAAAGTGATCAACCATGGCGTTGACCAAACCACCATCTCAAGGATGGAGCAAGAGTCTATAAACTTCTTTGCTAAACCGGCTCACGAGAAGAAATCAGTCCGACCGGTTAACCAGCCTTTCCGGTATGGGTTTAGAGACATTGGCCTCAACGGTGACTCTGGTGAGGTCGAGTATTTGCTGTTTCACACTAACGACCCTGCCTTTCGTTCTCAGCTCTCCTTCAGGTATACACGTATAGTAACTGTATTTGTACGTCTACGGTTTGAGTTTGAGTCTCCTTTAAACCTAATCATTATTAATATATTAATGAAATAGATTATAGTTGCATTAATTTTCATATAAATATATAACTGCATGTATAGCGTGGAAACGTTCAGAAGTTCTTGTATATATATATATACCAAACTTTGAAAATATTAATGTGATAAATGCACATGGTTATTATATGTAGGCAAAATGCATGTTTATGTAAATTATATTTTAATGTATGCTTATATGTCAGTATAACAGTATATATAATTTAAATGTTAACTTGTTGGTCTATATTAATGTAAAAGGAGAGTTATAGACTTATAGCTCATGGAAGCATTAATTATTGATACTATAAACAAATAGTTCACCTTTTATTTATTTAATTAGCTATAGGCTTGTTTTTCATTTATTTTGGAACCTTTTAAACAATAGTGGAGTCTAGAGGAACCAAAACTATCAGAGCTAATAAACAAAAAAAATCTAATAGTCTGTCTCAATAACCTGAGCTGTTCCTTCATACCAAAAAAAAAAAACCTGAGCTGTTCCTAGGATTGTTAAGACCATAAACTAAAAATATAGTATCTAATATATAAAATTATTAATAAGTATAAACACAAAAAAAAAAAAAGATTAAAAAAAATGATTAACTAAAGAAGAATTGGGTAAGAGAAATGAAGAAATGTAATGAAAAAATAAAAAGGATTAACAACCATGAGTTTGCCTTATTGAGACATTTGAGATCTGAAAACAAAAATTAGTCTAGAAAACTAACGAAAATTTAATGCCTTAATGGTAAAATAATCATGAGTTGACATAAGAAGAAGTTTAATATCCTAATTTGTTATCGTTTTTAATTTAATTTGTTTCTGATTTTTCTTTTTAAAAGTATTGTGACTCTACATTTAGACTTACTATTACTATAAAGTATTAAAACAAAAACTAATAACCTAAATACTTTAATTCTTTAAAAAAGGCCAGCAAACGTTTCTAATTTGCCTACATAGGCACGGGCCTGTCAATAACAGTGTATGGATAAGAATTGTGTATCTACTAAACTACATGATACATGTGTGTATTTTATATTTTGAGCTATTAGAAAAACTTATATATACTACAAATGTACAATCTGCTAGTCTTAGTTATTAAATATACGAACTCTTACAAAGTTGTATAATTGTTCGTACTAATGTTTCAACAGTTTTTTTTCGTACTTAACTCAATAATGATTCATTTTTGTCTATTTATTTTTTTCTTTGATACAAAAAAAACCAATTTCTTTCTGAAAGTAGAAATATTAAGGTTACGTGGATATATTTCGTATATTTCTATAAGTAACAAAGAAAAAATGAAGCTCGTGCTGATGTGTGACGTATATGTTTGACAGCTCGACAGTGAATTGTTACATAGAAGCAGTTAAGCAGTTGGCTCGTGAGATCTTAGATCTGACGGCTGAGGGACTTCATGTCCCACCTCACAGTTTCAGTAGGTTAATCAGCTCCGTCGATAGTGACTCCGTTCTGAGAGTGAATCATTATCCACCGTCCGATCAATTCTTTGGTGGAGCCAATCTTTCTGACAAATCTGTGTCACTGACAAGAGTTGGCTTCGGAGAACACACCGACCCTCAGATCTTAACAGTTCTTAGATCTAACGGTGTAGGAGGACTCCAAGTGTCAAATTCAGATGGCATGTGGGTTTCTGTCTCCCCTGACCCTTCAGCTTTCTGCGTCAATGTAGGAGACTTGTTACAGGTCGGTGTCTTCTTTTTTCTTTCAGTCGTCTTCTTGATTACATTTTTTTATTTTTCTTGCATCATTTTTATTTGTGGTGATTAAAAACCAAAGTCTCATTAACCCTAAACGAAATCGAAACCGTAAAAATAGAACCTAAACCGCAAACATATAATACGAAACCTAAAACCATTTATTTATGAAATCAACAAACAAAAAAACCGTAAAAAACCAAAACTAAACTAAACATGAACGTGCTTTTTTTTTTTTTTTTTTTTTTGGTTACAACATTTTACTGTAATAATATTTCTGTCATTTATCAATTTTGTGGATTTTATTAATTATTTTTTGGATTTTAATTAAGGTGATGACGAACGGGAGATTTATAAGTGTAAGGCATAGAGCATTGACCTACGGAGAAGAAAGTCGGCTCTCGACGGCGTACTTCGCTGGACCACCGCTTCAAGCGAAGATTGGGCCTCTTTCGGCCATGGTCACGATGATGAATCAGCCACGGTTATACCAAACATTTACATGGGGCGAGTACAAGAAACTTGCGTACTCGCTACGACTCGAGGATAGCCGTTTAGACATGTTTCGTACATGTAAGGACTAGGATTGATGTTGGTGACAGAGCTTTTTAGTAATATCTATGTAGTGTTTTTGTCTAACTATGTTCAAAGTTTAGGCTAAAAGTAGACATGTTAGATCGGTGTAACTAGAACTCGGAGATGAAAGTTTTGGAATGTGTTACGTTAACTTTGTGGAGGTGAAATGTGGTTTTTCACCCCATTATATTAAGGAAGTAATATTGGATAAATGATTTAATAATGAAGTAAATTTATAAGACTTATTGAACTGTTAAAGTTATAGAGAGGATGAATAGACAATACTTGTTAACCGTTTTACCTCCAACCATTTTACTTGTAAAATCATCTCTTTAATTTTTTACTCGAATTTTAAATCTTCTTATTCTCCATCTCCTTAATAATAGAAAATATTGTCAACGTTCAATTAATAGAAATCCAGTAATCCCAAAACATGTTTTTTTTTTTCTTTTAATTTATCATAGAGACATGTATTGGTCGTTTAGTTTTGGGCTGTTATTGGATACCTTTTTCAAACTTGAATTTTGGGCCTATTGAATTTGGATAATCTTTTAGGAAAAATGTCAATTGTACAATCATCAACCATCTTATAGTTCATAGTGTATTTGCAATAGTTTTTGAGATATTTGAGATCCAATCTTCTACATTTTATATATGTTCAACGACTACATTGATTTTTTTCACAGTATAATCATTATGGCTGTTTTGAATTCAACTTTGTCAATACAGAAACAGTTTTGAAAATATCAATAAGAAAACTGACAAGGTCCACGAATGGCTTATTTCTTGAGGTTGCTTTGCATAGACTCTACTCATATTTTACATACAGCTTTTGACATTTGTCTAACTTTCTTGTTCTTTATAAATTTATACTGCATAATTAACCTTGGTAAGCCTTTATAGATTAGATTAATTGTTAAGTTTCTTTTAATATTTATAAAACCCCATTAACTTGGGCATGTAGGGTTCCCTTTCCTACTTTATATTAGAACAAGTTCCTAAGCAAAGACTTTCGTTGTGTTACTTTATCTTCTAGATATTTTTATTAATGTTTTGAGATTGATTAGTCTGGGGGATAATAATGCAATGTTTGGTCCCGAAGATGCAATTATGTCTCTAAAACAGGGATTATGAGGAAGAAAAGTTTATACTATTTCAAAATCAAATTGTCCTCTATCATGGAGTGATCACTTTATTTGTGTTTAATTTAATTCGTCGCTTTGTCTATCTGCAATAATTTTATTGAAATGAAAGTCCAAAACCATATATCCTTGTTTTCTGCACTAACGTTCCCTAATTATAAGGAATCTCTCTAGAAGTATTTAAAAAAAAAGGAATCTCTCTAGAAGCACATATAATAATGAGAAGTGATTATCTTTGCAATAAGATTAACGAAAACGCATATTCAAATAATAAAAAATTAAAAGGAAAAAAGAAAGAAGAACATGTAAAATTCTATTTTTCTTCATTTTATAATATAAGTTATATTGGAAAAACGTTTTATTTTATACATAATATCAAATGTCTTTAAATTTTATGCAAAGTATAGATTACTTTAATATTATATAATTATTTCTATTATGTAATTTTATTGATGATTGGATAAAATTTTTAAAAGTGAATATTTTAATCTATTTACTTTAACTAAAACATCTTATATTTTAAAACAGAAACAATATAAAATACATGCAAATAAAATAAAAATTTTAATTAGTAATCGATATATAGTTGGAGGATTAATAAAAATGAATTATTTATCCAAACTAATCCAACTCCACTTCAGTCAACTACCCGACCCAAACAGAAACTGGATAAATGATAAATCGAGTTATTAGGAACCAATAATCGAAGAAACGATAGCCACTCTTAAAAAGATAATTTTTCTAGAGGATGCTAAATAAAAGAAAAAAGAAAAGACACGTGAAAGATGTAGCACACATGTGTCGAATTGGGACCACTTTTGGGTTGCTTCTCATGCGCCCACCTTTCTCTTTGATTCCCACTACAGCCGCCATTGCCACTTCTCTCTTTCTTTCCCCTTCCGAAAGCTATACCACGGAATAATTTTTTTTATACAATTTTATTTTAATCCATATTATTTTCTAATATCGATAATATTAAAAGATAATAAAATAAAAATTTAACTTTTATTGAAACAGCATATTAATGATGTTTAAATTTTTTTATTCAAACCCGTATTACTTCTTTTTTCTTTCAAAGCAACAAGTCGCACGTGTCTTTATATTTTCCGTATGTGATTAGTGTTCTAACAAAACTAAACAATTAATATCTTGATTACCAAATTAGGGTTCTGGTGAATCTGTGATCCTATTCTTGACGTAGTGGAAAAAACACACTGAGAAATAATTTTATTTAAGAAATTAGTTAAGTAGACTAATTTATTTGAGTTCATCCTCTCTGGACGTATATAATCTCGATAAAGTGTTTCGTGAGTTGGATTATAGTATATAATAATAGTATATTCTAATCATGATTAGGAAATAGAGACATCATTCACGTACGTCCTTTTCTTTTAGTTGTTAAACTATTAGATGTTCCCACCTCTAATCCCATTAATGATTATACAAACAAAATTAATATGTGACTTTTAAATGAAATTAACGATAGTATTGGTTAGCCAAACAGGAAAATAGGCCCTACAAACTAGAATTTTCTAAAACAATAAGCACTACAAACTAAATAGCCGATTTAGAATTTAACATGTATGTAACTAAAGATTATTTTTTTAAATGATCTTTGAGACGTCGAATTTTGACTTACCAATTTTTAAGAGTTGATCTCACCTTTAAGAGCTCTAAGCAATATGCAAGATGTCATGAACACTTAAACTCTGAGTTTAGAGGAGAGAGTAAAACTTATAATTTGATGTTCACTTGATATATACATTATGCATCAATTTCAATTTCAATCCATTCCACTACAAGTATATGTCATGAATTTCTTTGGGATATGTTTTCAAATATTCCTAATTTTTTTTTATAATGAGGTGATATTTTATAAAACGAAATTGATGATCATTGTAGATTACAAATGATCGTATTGTTAACTCAATTATTGGTTTGAAGATCATTGATTCAGTTCTTCTATTCAGTACACACTATTTTGGAAAGACAATCATATATATATATATATATATATATACATCCTACTAACGGTTACGTTGGATCTGTTTTATATATGATCCAAACTATTAAAAATACCACTAAACGAAGAAAAAGGAAAACGAAGAAAAGAAGAAAGAAAAACGATCTTATATTTATATTAAAAAAGAAGAAAAACAATCTTATATGACGACTTGGTCCCGAGTTTTCCAACCCCGAACCACTTACGCATATCCTTAAAAACATTACCAACTAAACTCATGTTTTTTTTTTTTTTTTTTTTTTAACTAAACTCATGTTGTTATTCTCTTCTGTGCTCTTATCTAAATCATGCTTCTGTGTAGAAATATAAATTTGATAACAATGATAAGCAGAATTTTTTGTTTGTAAAAAACGTACACCACAACAAAATAAACCTATAAAGAAATGGAAACAAAAAAACATAAAGACGAAAAAGAACAGAAAGGGAGAAAAACCTTTAATTGTTTTATACAATTAAATAAGTTTATGTTTGATACATTAAGTAATTATCACATGAAATGCTGCTACTGTAAGAGCCACTTGTTGAGCTCGTCAAAACTCCACAAAGTTTCAAACGCATCTCCGCCGTTGAACCAATTACCACCATTCGGATCCAACGTTCCATATTCCACCTGATCATCACCGTAGAAACTCGACGCCATGGACTCAGACGACGACGTAGATGACGTGGCAGTGGCGACGCTCGAGTTCTCAGGCGAGTAGTGGTTAGGGGTAAATTCGACATTTTGAGTGGAGGCGATTCTCTCGACGAGACGAGGCATCCAGAGATGTTTGATGGTGTCTTTGAATTGCTTGCTATTCACGTCACATTTTAGAAGTTTTGCATGCTTTTGAACACGTGTTCTCCAATAATTCTTTATCTCGTTATCTGTTCTTCCTGGTAAATGTTGAGCAATCTTTGACCACCTTCAAAATAGAAGAAATTTTAAATTATTGAAATCTCATTTAGTTTATAACCCATCATTATCAAAATAAATGAAAATCATATTTTTTAAATATACTCTTTGTGAATACTATAATTATTATTTTAAATTAATTCTGTTAATATACAATTAAAACAAGTTGAATTAGTGCAATGAAAATATTAAAAAAAACAGCATTCTTTGTAACAAAAACTCTAAAATGACGGTGTAAATATTTTTTAAGTTTTTTACTAGATTAAACAGATGATTTAAAGGTTACAATTGTTTCCTAATAGCTAGTTACCCCGATAAAAAGACGTTGATTTGTCTTATCTTAATTTCAAATATGATACACGTTTTTTTTTTTTTTTTTTTTTGATAAGAATATGATACAAATTTTATATACTAATCACAATTCAACCAAGAAATTTCAAATACGCATCAAATTGATTTTGTCAATTATCTACTAATTCTGTTCATATACTAATCACAATTCAACCAAGAAATTTCAAATACGCATCAAATTGATTTTGTCAATTATCTACTGATACATTGAATAATGAGTTATTTATTTCATAGAGACGTTCGAAATTTGCTCTCTTCAACGTATATATGTCCCTTTTTTCTATTTCAAGTAATGTATTGACTGTATGTCTATATGTCGATATAAATAAAGGTTTCATACCGATTTCCCCAACGAGAATGGAGTTCGAGAATGATAAATTGTTCTTGGAGTGATATGTCTCCACGGCGGATATCTGGCCGGAGATAATTTAGCCACCGCAATCTGCAACTTTTCCCCGTCCTATTTAGTCCTGTCTCAATTGCAAAATAATTTCAATATAAATTCAATTAATATATCAACATGAATTAACTAGAATGTACACTAGTCAATAGTATATGGACACTAGTCCAATTTCCCAAACCAATAAATATAACAATTAAATGAGGCTTTATCGTATTGGATGGTTGGGAAAGGTGTTTGAGTTCCACACTCAAAAGGCTAATGAAAAGAACTCCAAAGGAAAAATAAATAAATTTGGACCGACCAATCTGTTTCATACGAAAGTATACTTTTAATGATAATAATGAACTATGAATATGTCAACTTGTTCTTTGTTACTTTACCAATTCTACAGAGGAATTTAGATTATGCCGACATGGAGAAGTCACAGCCATAAGAAAAGTATTCTCATAGTTACGCAAAATCACATTCATATATGTATCTATATATTCTTTCAAAAAAATAAATAAGTATATGTATCTATATATCACATAAGATGTGATAAAAATTAGGAATAACAACATATTGATAAGAGGAAGAGTTTTTGTATCTACTCCATTTAATATCATTTGGTTATAAGATAGATTCTAAATTAAACTTCACATGATATAAAAACTTACAAAATCCAAAACGATTTTCTAATAAGAAAAAAGTAGATTTAGTCTAAAATGCTTAAGAACAAAATTAAAAAAGACTACTTGTTTGAGAAGAGAATATAAAAAATCCTTCAATACCAAAGTTTAACCATTCAAATCAATGGTAGACACAAATCTAATATCTCTTGGGGAAGCTACACACTTGAGAAATCCAATTGAGACAATAACTCTAGGATATGGACATTTAACGATTTCTATTGATCTGGATCGATGTACACATTACATCTTATATATATCATGCATGATCATATCCTAATATTATTTCAATATACTTATATGCAAAAGGTTTAAGAAATTACCAGCAGAACGAGAGAGGGAGTTCCATCTTCCTTCACCGTGAAGAGAAATGTAACTGACGAGCTTCATGTCTTCGTCCACAGTCCATGGACCTCTCCTTATTTCTATTTCCATCTTCTTCTCGACTTCTTCCACTTCTTCTTTATGCTTAATAAGGGTTTTACAGTTTGCGAATTCTGTTCTACTTATATTCACGCTTTGATATTCTCATAAACTAGAGAGGAGAGATTGATCTAATAATTATTTTGATAAATCTTGAGGGAGAGAGCTCTCCGAAGGGACATAAAGTGATCGAGTTTTCAGGGTGGGTTTTATAGATGTTTTTTGTTTTGTTTTGTATATATTATAATAAAATGCCAAGCATTTGAAATAGGCATGTTAATATATAAATTATTACCAGAAGATATTATTGGAATTTTCAAAAAAATAAAATAATTTCTATGTAATAGTATAAGAGTTCTTAGATTCTCATTAAGCACATGCTATAGTTAAGACTCAAGAGTGGGATGAGCTATCTTTTTTTTTTTTTTAATATTTAATCTAGTTGATGCACTAAACCATTGTTTTCTGTAGTGTATAGTTTTGTTTAGTTTTGGTTCAGTCTTCCTTTTATAAAACTATACTAGAAGTTAACTTGCAATATACTAGAAACAATTTATGTTTCACATCTCTTAACTAAATCAGTCTAATTCGACATATCTAATATTAATAGTGTTAATAAAATAACAAAATGAGGATTTAACTCATATTAAAATGTCGGTTAATGATATTATCAATTTTTATTAATGTGGATTCAAACACATTCGACCATATAACTAGTCCCAAAATATAACTTGTCCTATGCTATTTCAGACTTTTTATATGTTTAAACATGTTCATAATATTTTAAAACTTTTTACTAAGTTACGTTTAAATATATCAGTAATAATATTTAAAACTTTTCAAAGTTAAAAATTTACTATATCCGATAAAATTAAATTGTTTAGCTAAAAACCAAATTAAAATGTATATATACTTTTAAATTTAGATACTTGTAAAGTTAAACTTCTTGTTCATTCAGTTTTTTTTATTTATTTTGATTTATCTATAATATGATTCTGAATTATTTTCTAAACATTTTAGCCGATGTGGAACTGAGATATTGAACACACTTTTTTCATCAATTAAGTAATATGTATATATATGTCCTTTTTAAAAAATTCGAATCACAATATATGCAGAAACATTAGATTTTATTAACTTTATGTATATATGATGATTCAAAACAATTATAAAATAAATAAAAATATGATTTGAGAATCATAATTTTAATTCTTTACAAAATTATTTAAATATATATATATATATATATTATTAACTGTGGAGCATTATATGGATATTTCTGAGTTACAATTAATGTTAAAAAAATAATTGTGTTTGGTTATATGGATAGTAGAAATTAATAGTAAAGTTATTTGAATGCCTGAATATAAGTAATGCCCGAATATAAGTTAATGTAAATATTTACCAAAATAAAGGTGTTTTTAGTTTCATGATTTCAATTTGATGAAATTTCGTTTTAATGTGATTTGATTTACGGTTTAGATTCGGTTTGGTTTTAATAAAAAAGTTAAAACATATATAAGTACAGATCGATGAAAGAAACTAGTTACAATCTTGAGGTTAACTTCTCATGGTTGATTTTATTCTTCTTCCCAATACTCCAATATTAACTCCAATAGATGTTTATATACCAGTATTGTTGTTGATTTTAGAACTAAAATTTAATAAGCTTATTATATGAAGATGAAAAATAAGTCATTAAAAATAATCAAAATATAAACAAAATATAAGCAAAATATTAGAACATTTAAAGCAAAAACGTTAGAAAATATAACGAAACATTGAAGGTTCAAATTTGAGATATTAAACCAAAATGATGGTTTCAATTACTAATTAATAACTATACCAACGGGAAAAAAAGCCATCGTTTTCGGTTTTTAGTTTTTAAATTTGCTTATGTTTATTTGAATTATTTGAAATTTTGCTCTGTTTTTGGAATGGTAATCGTTTTTCAATAGATTTGTACACTTTTTCTTTTTTTAGTTTTGGTATTCTTGGTTACTTATTTTTTGTTTTAGCTATAGATTTTAGTTTTTTTTTTCATATTTAAAATAGAAAAGAACTACAAAAAAAAAAAACAACTCCAGAGAATGTAACAATATAAAAGGCTGTGATAACATGAAAGTGAGGGCAAAATTCTAAATTGTGTATTGTTTTACCCATGTCTCTAACCATAAACTCATTACATCCGAATCAGAGTTCTACAAAATATAAAATATCTATAAAACTAGATTAGATCGAGCCATTCTTGCCAAACTCACACTAGGTCAAAAGTTTCGCGAAAAACGCAAAGAAACAAAGATTTTTGAGAAAATTGTCTTAAGTTCTATGACTTCACTATCTTTTAACTCAACAAAAGATTGGATCCAAATGTAAAGTGTTCGAAAAAATATGTTTTAACAGAAAAATGATGGAATCACGTTTTTGCCTGAAAAATTATTGAATCACATTTTCAATTGCAACATCTTCGCACGTCGCTCTCCTATTAATTCACACCAACACCATCACCATTCAAAGAAGATCCAATGCATAAGAATACATGAATTATTATCAATAACTCTCGATATGACAAGAAAACATTGAACGTTACCACAAATATAATCTTACAACAAATAAAACATGTTCTCCTCTTTGTGAAGAAACAGAGGTCACAAGAGAACACAAATCACAGAGACATTCCAGATTCGACATAGGCGAAAAGAAAACAGAGACAAGATTAGAATTAAAGGCTCGAGACACGTAAAGGGAGACAATTTAGAGAGTACGAAGTATGTAATTCAATTTCTTTTTGGTTTTGTTTTGATTTATTTATAAGATGTGGGCGATGTTTTATGTTGCAAACGTTGATTTAAGCTAGTTTTTTTTTTTTTTTTTGACTACCTATAACTGATTTTTTTTGGGTAGATTATTGAAGAAATTCATTTATTAGAGTATATTTTTCAAGCGGCACACTATTTTTGGTATCTTTGGTCTCTTGTTTAACATTCGTATTGAATCGTTTGTCGTATCGAAATCCTTCTTTTGTGTCTTTTAGGTTGCATCTTGAATCTTGCACATGTTTTAGGTATTTGTGTTGGGATTGGATGGTTTCAGGTTTGTTCGGATCAAGAACGGGCGAGAGAAGCTGAAGCGAGGAATAGACCGGTTAGACCGTTTAGTCCTCCCTTGGACCGATCGATCAGAAGTTGATCTATAGATAGAGTCGGCTAGACTGATCAGTTCCCATCTGGACCGATCAGTTCCCACCTGGACAGATCGGCCCGAAGTCAAAAACGGAGTTAGAGTCGGTTGGACCAATGGGTCATTTTTTAGACCGATCGGTCCAGACGGCGACAGAGGAGCAGACTCGATTAATTAGACCGATTGGTCCTCTCCTAGACAGATCAGTCCAGAAGACGACGAATGAGTAAAACGCGTTCCTGAGAGTTATGGATAATAATTGGGTATAAAAACTCCTAAAAACCTAATAAGTTTTTATGCTTTTTTGCAACTTTTCTGAGAGCTGTAAGCCACTACTTTGGGATTAGAGATCCATCGACTTTAAAATTTAGATCTTATGTTCATGTTCGAGAACGATTCTTTATTGTTGGATTCCTTGTTTCATATTTTTTATTAACCATTAATCTATAAAATACCCTATGGCCAAATGCTTTTTATCATATACGTTGAATCGTTTATTTATTTTATATTTTATTTACAAGTCTAAAAACCAAACAAATATATTTCCACTTTAGTTAATAACGAGTCTCGCAAATCTGAAGTGTACCATTGGTTCTTATGTATCAACTCCGTATATACTATCATGCGGTTAAATGTATAAGGTAATTACTAAAACAATCACAATGTGTTCCACATAATATGCATTATCGTCATGTAGATAAATACCATTATATACAGATTAAAAAAAAAAAAGAGAAAACAAAGTTGCATTACCTATGGTTGATAGCCTTGTTCTAAAAATCGGCCGCCTAGCCGCCTAGGCGCTGATCGGAGGAGCAGCGCGGCGATTTTGTCCAAATCGGTGAGAAAAATCGGAGATCCGATTTTTCGTCCGCCTAGACCGCCTAGGCGGCCGCCTAGCCCGCCTAGATGGCGCCTAGCCCAATTTTTTTTTTTTTTTTTTTTTTTTTTTTTTTTTTTTTAAATCTAAAATTCAAAACGTCCTACTTATGTTCGTAATTTGTATAAAAATCATAAATTTGAAATTAAAATCTTGTTTTCATGTGTTTAATACAATTTTTAAAACAATATTATATAAATTTCTTAATTATAATGGATTAATATGTTTTTAAAACATTAAATAGCCCTAAAACTAATCCCCGATTAATCCCCGTGTAATCCCCGATTTTTTTGCTAGGCGCTAGGCGCACCCTCACCGCCCGACTAGCGCCTAGCGATTTTTTAAACACGGGTTGATAGGTTAAGTGGAGTATTTCTCATGGTTTCATCGTTTTTGATAGTTTTATTTGCCATAATTTTTGCCATGTAATATAGTTTTGACGAAATAATGAAAAAGGAATTTGATTTTTTATTTATTTAATCCATTTTACGATATCGATTTATAATATTTTATTAGTGTTAAGGTAATATTTTAGAAATCACCAAAACAATAGCCGATAAATTATTAATATCAGAAATCTTCTCCAAAAGTTGTGGACTAGATTTAACACTTGACAAATCGTCTTTACATGTGTTTCCATCGGCCATTGCTGCTGAGACTCTAACATTTAAGGAGACATTGTCCTTTGTTGCCAAAGCTTTGAGGGCGGCATCAAAATTGGTAAGTGCAATATTATAAAGGTCTGAACATTCAGCATAAATTTTCTTAGAATGAGGATCAGTCGTGCTTTTAACGAGTGATTTAAATTGCGTGCTTATGTCTAAGGCATCTCGTGACGCATAGTTGATCAAAAACTTTGCGACACCGGGAAGATCCAGTGTTTTTGTTTCAGGAGTCGACTTAAAGAACATGAAACAGAATGATGGATTAGCTGATTGCGAACAGAGATTACTGACCTCACTTTCTGAAATTTTCATACTGATCATTCCATATGATGAGGGAACAAGAAGTAAAAGCATTACTAACGGAACGAATAGATAATTGTTTTTGACATACACAACCATATTTATTTTATGTTTTTAATATGAAGATTATGTTTCTTGTTACATGAGAATTATTGTGAGATTTATATAGACCACACTAAACCATATCTACACTTGAAAGTAAATTTCAACATATTGTTTTTTGGTCAAACGTGTTTGATTATGTACCATAGTAAGGTGATGTTCTTTTAACCATAAGGTGATTATAGTGTACCACTGGTGATTTTGTTTTTACCATATTAACGTCATTAAATCAATAGCATTATATTGCCAAATAAAAACGTCAACTGCATTATGTCAAAGCATTTTATTTTGTTCTAGAGCAATAATGTCGGAGCATCCAATATTCTGGCAGTGTATATATATAGATAGATATTCTGCTTTGCAATACTCCTTCTATTTTAAATTAGTTATCAAGTTTTTTCACGGTTATTAAGAAAACATTCAATTTTTCTGTTTTATCCCTAATTCATGTATTGTTTTACGTGGTATCATCAATTAATAAGCTAAGAAAATAGAAATAAAATTGGAAAATCTGTCAAAAATATGCATTGTAAACCTAAAACGATATATAATTTGAAACAAAAATTTAACTTCTAAAACGACTCAAAATTTTTAAAATACGCATTTTATTAACACCCAACCCAAAGTTTTTAAAATTTGCAGGTGTTGGAGTGATTGTGGCGGGGAAGAAGCATGATAGGTGGAGTTTGCATAAAGAAAAGTGACGACGGCGGCAGTTATGAGAACATCAAACGCAAACAAGACTTGGCTGATCCCGATAAGCAAATTGCTGCAATATAAAGATTGAACAGAGAGAACCAAGCTATGACTGGAGGTAGACCAAACAAGTTTAATTTTTTTGAGTCGCTACGTTGTTAGATTCTGTATCGCATGTACCTTATCTATTATTGTGCTGGTGTTACTTTTTATTGAGATTACATGTATATTTAGGGTAATGTGGGCAAATATTGTTAGTGCTACTGCTAGATCCCAAACCGAAAGTTTAGTACACGGAAAGGAATTTCCACGTCAAGAAGCCATCAAGGATCGAGTGACCCTCGGTCATAAATGACATCATCAAAGGCCAGAGCTCGGAAGCTTCAGTGGGGAGTTCGCGGGAAGGAAACCAGTTAGAGAAAGAAGTTGAAGCCCAACACTAGCTCTAAGTAGAAAGCCCATGAAAAGCTCGAAGTGAGTCCAAATTAGAAGCTTAGTCAAATTACCAATAGATTCATGCTTTTGTTCTTGAGAGTTTTTGTCCCAATTTTCATTGCAAATTCTCAAGTGTTCGGATTTAGAATCCACATATATTATCATCATTAGGGAGTAAACTCGTTTACTCAAGCATCCAAAAATTGAATGCAAGTTTGTTTTCCAAAGAGGCTAAATGAGATTTCTGGTTTGGCAAGCGTTTGCTAGGAAGGGATACGTGACATGCCCATTTACTATCCAGATTATTAACTTTGAGCGTAAAACTACATTGACTTAAACAAAATTAGTCAACCGTTTGTTTTCGCTCATATAGACGTCACGATGGCGACGAGGTATCATTTTATCTTTGTCAAATAACATCTTTTTGGTATTTGAATCTATAAAATGAACTGAACGATGTCATTTTAGTCATTTTAGTCCATAAACTCAACGAAACGATGATGTTTGATAAAGACAAAATAACACTGGTAAAGATAAAACGATACTTCGTTGTCACCGTGTTGAGTTTATGGATTCAAAGGACCAAAACGACGTTACTCCTCGTTGCCATCATGTTGTTTACGTGAATGAAAACAAATGGTTGACTAATTTTGTTTAAGTCAATATAGTTTTACGTTCAAATTTAATAGTCTGGGTAATAAATTTGAATTATTTTAGCGTTGAGGTTAAAAAAAGCACTGTATATTTGTTGAGGTATAAAAACGCACTTCGCAATTTGTTCGGGTTGAAAAACGCCTTATCCTTAGTTAATACACAAATCAGACATATGCACAACATAAACTAAACCGATAAAATTATGAAAATACTGGCCCGAACCAGCCCTGAAATGTAGATGTAAGGTTTCTCCACATGGTACGCCATAGTTTTTTTTGGTTCTCCTTAAAGGTTTCCCCGCACAAGCCAAAGAGAAAAACATATCAAATTCGCAATCAACTAATATGGAAAAAGGTAATGGCAAAATGGAAAACTTTTTTTTTTTTCATTTTAATTTTGAAAATCGCAACTAACAAAACAAAAGGAAAAATATGCTAATAGTTTTCCTATGGAAAATTTATATGATTTTAGTATCTTGGAATCATTCTCGTTAAACCTGAACATAGAAGACATACTTATATAGTTCACATTTCCGTAACTAAATACACTTGGTGAAGTTATAAATAAGAAAGAAATTAAAAACCTACTGGTCTTCTAGTGTCATCTCTAAATTTTTCTCAATTCGTTCTAAAATTATAAATTACTGAAATAGGAAAACTATTAGCATATATATATATATATATATATATATATATATATATATATATATATATATATTTTGTCATCCGAATATTAGTATATTTTCTTGAAAACGACAAAGAAATGGTGGGCTTTTTTTTTTTTTTTGTCGTCAATTACCAATTCATTAGTAAACATCATAATACATTGTTCCACTTGATTACATAACTTGATTGGTTTATTCTTGCACTCTTAGCTAAACTATCAGCAACCAAGTTTGCTTCTCTGGAGATCTTCATAAAGCTGAATGTGGTATCACCGTTGATCATCTGCAGAATGTCTCTGATGTACCTACAGACTGTATTATGATTCCATCTTTCTGATGGTTGTGCAGCTTCCTTCCTTGCTAACAGCTTTTAACATTGAGCCCAAACCAAAACAGTCAATAATTTGAAATGAACATGTTTGGTGGTTAAGTCTTCTAAAATCTCTCAAATCCGAAATATGAAAATATTGTATCATATATATGAACTGGAGAAATATCATTACAGATCAACCGAAAAAAAGAAAACCTAGTTTTTTTGCTAAAACCTAGTTGTATTACCAATTGATAGGTTGTTTGAGGAGTACTTTGCTTATACAAGTAGATTTTGGAAATAAATCTCACCTTTTTGATAAAATCTTTTGCCATCTTATATATTTATAAATGAAAAATAAAGAGAACCAAATTTGATATTTTTTATGTAATTCATTATGTTGATGTATGCAAACTGCAAATCAAACCGCTAATCAAATATCCAATATACATCAAAATTCCTCAATCATATTTTTATGCACTATTTAAATTAATTTTAGATTTATTATATCACGATCCCCACGGTAAAACATGGTCTGCAGTTGGTAATATGTTATCGTTTTACAATCTCAGCTAATTCTTTGGTAATATGTCAGAAATTGACAAGACAATTCCACATACATTCTCAAGAAAATCTATCTTCATCATGAGTTTTGGATCAGGTTTAACATCTTTCAGATCTAAAGTTTTGCAATCATTTGCATTTTGCCGAGCAGCTGAGATCTCAACGTTTAAATAATCAGGATTATGGACCTCTATATCCTTTAGGGCCTCACCAAAAGAGTAAAGAGCTTTGTCGTAGTACTTTGAGCATGAGATGTAACATTCTTTAGTACGTTTATCGGTCGTGCTATTAGCAAGTAATTGTAACTGATTATGTGTGTCTAAGGCATTTTGTTGCGCATGATGTATCAAATATTTGGCAGTGTCAGAAAGATCAAGCTTTTCAATTTTAGGATCTGACTTGAAAAACTTGTAGCAAAATGAAGGGTTCGATGTTGGTGATGAGCAAATGGTTTGGACCTCACTTTGTGTAACTGCGAAGCTTAATCTTGTAACTGAAGAGAAACCAAAAAGAATAAACACAATTAGAAGAGAAAAAGAAAGGTTGTGTTTTTGGTATGCAACCATTTTATATATCCTTAGTTTCAAGATTTTCTTCTTATTTTTTTTTTTTAATTTTTTTTTACAAATGATGGAATTCCTGTGTGAGAGTTATATAGGTTCAATTAATTAGTAGATTTATAGAATTTATGTTCTCAAAATAAGATTATGTCAAATATTTTTATATTGTTCTATTTTTGGCTCATCCATATGGTATAGTTTTTAAAAAAATTAGATGTCATTTGTTGTCTGCATATTTTTTTACAGAAAAGAAGCTATATGCAAAATAATGGGATTAATGACCACAGATCTTATCACCAGAAAATGTGGCCTCATGCAATACTTGGTGTAAGAGGCTCACGTACGTGGCAAACTGGTTAAACATGTAGTAGTCAACGATATATTTCCTTATTGACCGCTTGCTCCAAATTAGGTAAATCATCTCTACTCTTAATAGTTTCATTTTGTAGGAAACATGTGCTCGTCGTAATGAGCTTCATGTTCCTGATTGCACGAAATATCTGATGGAGATCTTGAAGAGACTATCAGATAGATATTATATTCCAACAAAACTGATTTATTATTATTTGATGATGAATATATTCATTTCAAGAATAATCTAAGCTGGTTGGATCAGCTTCGAAGAAGATCTATTCATCAACACAATTCATCTAAGTTTTTAACAACACAGATCTTCATGAGATAGCAAATTTAATTTGGAGAGTTTGACGCTTAAAATATAGAATCTCTATATTTGTATCTGTTGTAGGTTTTATTCTTGTCGGAGGCACTGTGTTCTTGCCCAAGGTTCCAAGATTTATTGGCTTGAAATTATGTAAGGGTGTGGTCGGTGACCCACGTGGCAGTAAAATAAAAATTACAAAAAATAAAGGTTTCTTAATTTCTTAATCTCCGATACACTGTTTCACAAGAGATTGAACCACCGGCACATCACCGATTCATCAACTCTCTCTCACAAGCGACACATACGTCACTGTACATTCATCAAACAATGCATAAAGCCTAACAAATGAGAAAACTATTCACATATAGGAGTCATTATTCACACGTGCCAACATTAGTTTCTTCAAGCTTCTTCTCTCGCATGTGTGGCTTCCTCTGCTTTCTTCTTTCTTGTATACACATTCAGTGGCTTATCAGTTTCATACCCAACGGAGATAATTCAACCACAGCAATGTGCAACCTTTTCCCGTTCTATTCAGTACTTCTGTTTAGTTTTGGTTCGGTCTTCCCTTTTATAAACAAAACTAGGATTCAACCCGCGGTTCACCGCGGACCTCAGTTTTATACGGTTTTCTTATAAGGGATTTGATTATGTTTTATATACATAATTTATAAAATATGTTTTTTTATTTTAATCCTTTATAAATAATTATTGGGATGTAGGTTTATGTTTGGTTTATATTGTATTTTACAAAATGAATATAAGTTTTTTGTGGTTGATTAATCATTAGTTAGTAGAAGGCATTATAGTGTAGTTAGATAGAAGTGTTAAACCATATGTTTATTTGTGTTAAATTTGTTAATTTACTATAATAAAAGTATGAAAGAAAAGTAAAACTTAAAGAACTATAAAATTTTTTAAAAGAATATATATATATATATATATATATATATATATATATATATATATATATTGTGTATTATAAAAAATATATTTTAAAATGACGTAAAGTATAATTATGCATTTTGGAATAATTGTTTTTATGGAATACCAGGGTAAATATATGGGACTGTTGTTTTTTTTTCAACGGGACTGTTTTGAATATTTCAAAAATGTAAGCTAATTTAGAATTTTTTTAATAAGTTTAATTACTAAATGTACCAAAAGTATTAAATCTAACACTAAACGTTGGGACTTAGTTTTACACTCTATATAAGGACGGGATGGTTTAAATGAAATAAATGTAATTGGTGAAATAAATTAGTATTTTTTTTAATTAAAGCCAAAAAAAATAAAGAATTGTAATTTGTAAACATTGGTTTTTAGTTTTTTTGCTAATGGAGTAATGGTTTTAAAATAAAATTGCAAGAAAAAAAAAGGAAAATAAATGCCCAATCTAAAACCAGTAATGTATTTGGGTCCAGCCCATAATAAAGAAATTAATTAGCCCAACCCAAATTTAAAAAAACAAATCGAACCAAATACATCAATTATATCGAAGGAAAATCTCACAGACGAACCAAGGAAGAAGACGAAGCATCAGTGCAATAGTTGATTGAATCAAGAACTCTGATCTCACTAATAATTGGTCAGGGAAGCGATGCTTTTTAGAACCAGCTCTGGAGCATCTCAGAAGCTAGTCTAGGGTTTAATTCTCGAAAGCTTGAAGACCGGTTCCTAATCGTCGCGTCCATGGAAGAGAGGATGGAGTTGACTGAACGAAATTGCTGACGGTGTAGTCTCATATTGCTCTCCGACCAGATTGAATAAATCGGGCACTGCCAAACTAAGATAGTAAGTTTTTTCTGCAATTTCGATCCCAGAGTTGTTGCATATCTTTTGTTCTTAGTTACTAAAGCAATCTCTTGTCGACAACACACCTATCTTTTATTTGAATCCATTTTTTCGATTCCCAAAATCATTAACAATAAAATTAAGAACACACCAAGACATTGTCTCAATTAAATGATTATTAATCAAATTCATTGGTTATTAACATAGATATATGAAAAGATTGTTCAACATATATGAAATTACTTAAAATGCAAACAAAAATTTGCAGACACATAAACCAAAACATTAAATAAAACAATTGAAAACATTGACAAAAAAAAAAAAAAAAAACAATTGAAAACTCTTGAATTTTCATTAGGACCACAACAAATAAAGGCATCCGTACCTTGTGAGCTTGTTTGTTAGAAGAAGCAAACTCTTGAGTTCCTAAAGGAATAAGATTTGTTTGTACTAACATAAGTCAAATTTGTTCAGTCTTCAAAAGAAGCTACATTCCCAACATTACCTCAAGCTATAACAAAAAATTAAAAGGTCAATAAGACGATTATAATCAAGTAAATAGATATTGATATTAATCGTGTTAAAAAACCAAGATCAATATTTTCTCACGTATCATAGCTTCTGCCCTTACGGAAAATATAGAATTCTCGATTCCAGTGGAGAATCAGATTGTCTTATACTCAAAGATGCTAAATTTGGTCGGTCTTCGAAAACATTACATTCCTTCAACTGTAACAAAAAATAAGATACATGTCAATATGATGATTAGAATCATAATAGCCCCGTTAATTTTGTATTTGCAAGAGATCTAAAAACAATAATCCTCACATTTGAACTGTCCTAAGCCTAACTTCCGTATAATAATAAACATAAAGCGAATACACATAAAGCGATGCAATTTGACTTTGTTATAAACTCACATTTTGTTTCTTTGTCACATATGAGGTTAGTAGTATCTTAACTACATGTAAAGATTGGAACCAGTATCTCAAGACGTTTTGTACGGCTTCACATCATCAAGGAAAGCAATTGATTGAGACATTGTAAGAAAGAGAGGAATGAGTCATTGGTGTGAATAGAGGTAAGTTCTGGATGAGTAAGAACTGAGAAAAAATGTTTGATATTTATAGTGAATTAGAAGGCTAGGGTTGTTAGCTCAAAAAATTTCGAAAATCTTGGAGACGAAGCATAAAATATTGGATATGTTAACTTTCATATATTCTTGATTGATATCAAATTAAATGATACACAATTTTAGGGAAAATACGGATATTGTATAGCAGTTTATGGTTAGGATTAGATTAGATCATATATTTTAGAAGATTTGTTTAGTAATTAGTCGAGATTTGGAAAATATTTGTCATATTGTGATCGAATATACCTTTAATTAGATACCAAATATGTTGAATGGTTAGGATTGCATCTCTGTTTTGTGAAAATGTTAAAACCCGATTAGTGATTCGATTAATGATTTGGATATATTTGATTCATTTAACACCCGAATAATTAACACGCGGATCCTCTAATGTTTAATGAGATTTTTGACCAAATTACCCCTGACGATTTTGATTAACAATGTACAAAATCCAAAATTGAAATTGAAATTGAGGCCAAATTAGACTATTTTTCAATTTGTACTTCCCTTTTAATAATAAGGGGATAGAATAATTTTTAGTTTAGTTATGATTTCAATTTTGTTTCATGCAATTTCGGTTTAGTTTGATTTGACTTTCCGTTTGGTTTTAGTAAAAAAAATTAAAACATACATTATACAATTACAATTTGATGAAAAAAAACTAGTTAATTTTTGGAAGTTAACTTTGACGGTTGATTTTATTCTTCTTCCCTCTCTTGAAAGACTATAATTCCGTATGGAACTGAACTTTAAAATCGGAATTATAGTCTTTCAAGAGAGGGAAGAAGAATAAAAGACTAAAAAGCAGTAATATTATTGATTTTGGAACTGAACTTTAATAAACTAAGAGTTAAACAAATCAATAACTTATTATATAAAGATGAAAAGTCAACAAAAATAATCAAAATATAAGCAAAACATAAGAAAAATAAAAGGAAAAACGTTAGAAAATATAACAAAAGTTGAAGGTTCAAATTTGAGATATCAAATCAAAACAATGGTTTTCAATTATTAATTAGTAACTACACGAAAGGGAAAAGTAGCCATCGTTTCCAGTTTTTATTTTTTTATCTTTGCTTTTGTCTATCTAGTTTATTTGAAGTTTTGCTCTGCTTTTGGAATGGTAATAGATTTTCAGATATATATTTTTTTAAGTTTTGAAAATTTTCTCTTTGATTTTGAAGCGAGTTAGCGTCGGTTTATAAACCGACTTACAGTAATGCTGGTCCATGAACTAATAAATGGCTCTAAAAATGAGAAGCGTGTTACTAGTTAGTTAGATTTTGAAGACTTGTCAAATTTTCTCGACGCTTTGCTTCGATTCCTTTGAAATCGATCGATCATATGCTTCAGATTAGGATTTGTATTTACATTCAAAGGCGTAATCATATCCCAGTTTGCTTGATCGATTCAAATGCTTCTCTTCTCAAATTGCGAGATCTATAAGATATGTATAGTCGAATTGTTTGAGGATCGTTTTATCTAGAATAGAGGAAATTGAGTTATGCAAGTGAGTAAATTAGGGTTTATGTCAAACTTATTCTTCAATTTCGTTTAGAGATTGAGTGTTTTCAGATTTGATGTTATAAAAGTTGACTAGTAACACATGTTATAAAAGTTGAATTGCACTCGATGTTATAATTTGATGTGTTTGCAGTAAAAATTTATGTGGTAAATATTTTTGGTAGTTAACAATGTAAGTTGCGATGAAATTAAGATTCAATATATATATATATATATATATATATATATATATTTCTATTTTGATTATTTTATATAGTTATTTTTTGCGGAATTATAGAAGATATGTTGGAATAGATGACTTGGAACTTCATCTTCGAGCCATGCGCCATGGCATCGACCAGAAGTGGACGGATAAGTCAGAATGTGGTTTAAGGCTCCGTAGGCATTGTGACTTGCAACTGGCTCAATGTTTGCTTCTTCTTTTTTCCCTTCTCTCTTTTTGGTTATAAATGTTTGTTGAACCAAAATACCATAGTGATATTGAGTTTTGGGACATAATAATTGCACTAGCGATCCAATTTTCTGAAATCATATTTGACTTAAAGCCATCAACTTGCTATTATAAGGATATAAGATAACGATTCCAACAAACAAATTGATCATTAATTCTGTATAAGTTATGAAACATTACATTAACCGAAAACTAAGATCATAAGGTTATATATATATCAAGTTACTTTTTCTCTAATTAAGGTTTTCAAATCTCATAAAAAACCACACTAAACTGAAGATCCAGCCTGAATCAGACCTCATGAATTATTATCCATAACTCTCGGGTCACCACGGCTCCTGACCTCCTAGGCTCCTACCCATTTTAGGATCCACCAAAACAAGAAAAGAAGCGATTAACGCTACTTCCAGGAGTGGTAGGTTTGTGATATACGTGAAGCAAGGTATTTACTATGAATATCTTGAGATTCAAAATACGAATGTTATGCTGAGAGGTGATGGTAAAGGGAAGACGATTATCACCGGACGCAGAAGTTTTGTAGGAGGAACGACCACGTCAGCTAGGCCAGGTGCAAACAACAGACAAGCGGTTGCTCTAAAATCCATGTGGATCGATCTGTTTTCTATTAATGCAGTTTTGAAGGCTCATTTATGTTTCACTCCAACCGCCAATTTTACCGCAATGGCGAGTAGAATAGCGGACGAATATAGATTGCAATTCTGAAAGACAACCACCGCATGACCAAATATAAAGTCTACCATACCATATACGTCACATGATAGTGTGTACATATAAAATATCTTGGTAGCCATCAATACTGCACTTGTAGAAGATCAATGCCATGACTTCCCCATTGATCGGACCAGTCATGATTTGAATAGTCATTTTACGCCGATAAAGTTTAGGCCTAATGCAGTTTCCCATCCCATTTTTACTCACAGTCATAGACTCATAGTGGCACTAATTTTAATGCCATCAACTTCATTTTTGAAAACGTTTTTGTTAGTTAGGCTGGGTTATGCTCGAAAGTCAGCCATTTTATCATAACTCAGACAGATTTCAGTAAGTCAGCCGTAACTCCAGGCTGGGTTATACTCGTAAGTCAGCCGTTTGCTCATAACTCAGCCATTTTTCTTAAATCAGCCGCAACATACCGTAACTCAGCCGTCACTGCCGCTATATCTTGATTGGACGTATTTCAAATCTTTAGAAATTTTTTTGCTTTGTAAAGACTCTAAAGCACTTGCCAATCAAGCCCTACAATTCTATCCATACGTTAGAAGTATTGATAACTTACCAAAAAAAGAGCAAAAAATAAGAAAAAATCAAGAAACAAATAAGCAAAACATAAGAGAAAATTAAAGGACAATGACAGAAAATTAAAAATATATTGAATTAAATTTGATACATCAAAAAGTATGATTATATGAAAATATCAACTACACTAAAATTGTAGCAACACAAAAGCCTTCAAAAAGAATTATGTGTATAACGATCGTCCTTGTGTCAGGGATTAGACTTGATTACATATGAAATGGCTAATTATCTACTTCTTGCCCATGGTAAACTAAGATCAGGATTCAGTTTATATATCTAGTCACTTTTTTCTCCAATTAAGGTTTTCAAATCTCATAAAAACTACACTAAAATTGAAAGATTAAACAATTTCATACAATACTCCAAAAATATAAAATTACTAAATTATCCATCATTGAATTTTTTGAAGCCTTTTTGTAGTGGCATGGGTTATAGATATTATCAACTAAAGCTTCATTTTAATCGAAAAACTTATCAATTTCTATATAGACGGTTTCAATTATAACATGTATAATAATTTAGTTTGTCCTCTTGCAAACAATACAATTAATCAGAGCAAACACATGATGAAGATTTAAAATTAATTACGTGGTAACATGTTAGAGATAACAAGAGCAATACCACAAAGATTCTTAATTGCTTTACTGTTATTCACAACCGAATAATCTACTGATCTCAATCTCTTCACATCATCTAAACATGTATCAGCACCATCCAATGCAGCAGAAACTTTCATGTTCATCCCCATGCCATCTCCTGAAGCTAAATGCTCAAAAGCTTCCTCGAGGTTTCCAATCGCGCTCTCGTATTCATCTAAGCATGACCTGTAAGCTAATTTAGATCGAGGGTCGACTCCTCCATCGATAATAGATTGGAGTTTTTTGAATGTTTGTGTTGCTCTTGCTTGTGTAGCATCAAGTGTGGTTTTTGCCAAGGCTTGAAGATTAGGAGATGCGAATTTAGTATTGAGGAATTTAAGACAGAAAGATGGGTTTAAGGTTTTGTCACAGATTGTGCTCATTTCTGAACTTGTGATTGCGTATGAGGAACCGATTAAGAGAAGAAACATAAGAGAAGACAAGAACGCATTGTTCCTTAGATTCGCAGCCATTCTTGTTTTCTCTTCTTATTTAGTTTTTGTTCAAGTTTATGGTAGAAAACGAATTTCAAAGCAATGAGTATATATATAGAGTAATCTACGTACAACGCATTAGTCAAAAACAGAATCAAGAATAGAAGTTGATATGAGCGATGAAGAAAGTTTTTACCATGGTTAGAAGAATTGCAAATATAGTAATACAGTTATCGATAATTTATGGTATTTATCTTTCTCGATAAATATTAAGAGTAGATGATGATATCATCAAACTATAGTGCTTAATTAATCATGGAGCTAATTAAGTGAATGTTGAATATTTATTAAGGATCAGGCTTAACACGAATCTGAACATATGAAGAACACTAACGAATTAAAACAGTATAGGACAAATCCATTACCTAGTAATAAAGGACAAATTGAAGGCTAAACCACAGAAAACCGAACCAAAATCTAACCCGGTTAAGATATCGATTTGGCTTGTCGTAGGTGGCTCTCTCCTTTAAGGTCGTCCTAGCGTGGGTTTGGATTAGATACATAAGAAATCAAAACCGTAAATCAAAAAACTAAACCAAAACCAAATAAAACCAAACTAGACCAAAGTGTGACATACCTTGTTCCCTTTAGATGTGAATGGGCTTGTCATA
This sequence comes from Arabidopsis lyrata subsp. lyrata, assembly GCF_000004255.2. Classification (NCBI taxonomy): domain Eukaryota; kingdom Viridiplantae; phylum Streptophyta; class Magnoliopsida; order Brassicales; family Brassicaceae; genus Arabidopsis; species Arabidopsis lyrata. Next base: position 24,333,868 of record NW_003302555.1, read on the forward strand.
GGTGGCCATGGCAGCTTCCTTCAGAGCCTCGCTCATAGTGGGATGAGCGTGACAGACTCGAGCAATGTCTTCACTTGATGCATCGTAGTTAATCGCAAGAACCGCCTCATGAATAAGTTCTCCAGCGTTTGGCGACATAATGTGAACGCCCAAGATCTTATCGGTCTCCTTATCAGCCAGAATCTTAACCAATCCTTCTGCATTATCAATGGCCTTCGCTCTGCTATTTGCCATAAACGGGAATTTTCCAACCCGGTAACTCACACCTTCTTTCTTCAGCTGTTCTTCGGTTTTACCAACCGAAGCAACCTCAGGATGAGTGTAGACAACACCAGGAACCTTGTCATAATCCACATGACCATGTTTGCCTGCTATGAATTCCACACAAGCAACACCGTCTTCTTCGGCTTTGTGAGCAAGCATTGGTCCTGGAATCACATCTCCAATAGCATACACGCCTGGGACATTGCTCAAGAATCTCTCATTCACCAGAATCCTCCCAGCTTTGTCAGTTTCCACTCCGATTTTCTCCAGATCAAGTCCAGATGTGAACGGTGTTCTTCCTGCTGAGACAAGGACAACATCGGCTTCCAGAATAGTCTGCTCTCCTCCTTCTGCCGGTTCCACTGTAAGCTTCACACCGTCAGAGGAGGAATCCACAGATACAACTTTAGTCTTGAGCATGAACTTCATCTTTTGCTTCTCAAGTGAACGTTGAAACTGCTTACGAATTTCACCATCCATCGAAGGAACGATATCCCCAGCAAACTCAACTACCGTGACCTCTGACCCAAGCCGACCCCAAACAGAACCCATCTCAAGCCCAATATACCCCGCACCAATAACAATCAGTTTCTTCGGGACTTCCGACAGAGACAACGCTCCAGTCGACGAAACAATCTTCTTTTCATCAATCGTAATACCAGGCAAAGACTTAACATCCGAGCCAGTAGCAACAATGATGTGTTTACCTTTGACAACGGTGTTCCCTCCATCGATCGTCTCCACCGAGACTTCATTTGGTGAAATAAACTTACCATATCCCTTGACATAAGTCACCTTATTCTTCTTGAACAAACCCTCAATACCACGAGTAAGGTTCTTAACCGCATTATCTTTCTGAGCTAACATAGCAGGAAGATCCACCTCAACCGAAGAGACCTTAATACCATGGTTAGCGAACGCATGCTTCGCCTCATGGTACATATGTGAAGAGTGAAGAAGAGCCTAATACATCAAAAACACACACAAGGATTGTAATCAAGAAGACGAATCCAGAATTTAGTAATTATGGACTAAGTGTGCTCAAGCAAATGATAATCATCACAAAAGACAGTAATTAGCTCTCAAAATTGATTAATCCACAAAATTCACAGATCAAAATCGTCAACGATGATAAACGAATTGATTGAAGAAACGAGAGGAGAATTTTCGAATTTGACCTTCGAAGGAATGCAACCGACGTTAAGACAAGTACCACCGAGAGCGCCGCGTTTCTCGATACAGGTGGTTTTGAGACCAAGCTGAGCGGCTTTGATCGCGGCAACGTAACCGCCGGGACCGCCGCCGATGATGACGACGTCGTTTTCATCAGATCCTGATGAGGCGAAGCCACGGGAGAGGGAAAAGGAGAATCTGAGTGCGTCAGTGGGAGAGTTGGATAAGTTTCTGGTGAGAAAGTACGCCTTCCTCCTAGCTAAACTCGCCATCGCCATTGTTGTTAGAGAGAAAGAGGACTTGGCTCCTTGTAGAGACGAACAGAACAGAGCCGGCAAATGTAAAGAGAGGCTCTTAAAACCCTTTTTTCTCTCTTTTAATCACAAATATTTTAATATTTCCTTAATTGACCAAATATATATAATAAGTAAATAAATCATTTATCTCAATTATGTATACTAAATATTTGAAATTTATTACAAAGTTACCTTAATGCACATTTGATTTGTTTATTTTTTTGTCAACGACATTTGAATCACTTTCATAAGATTTATTCATTCAAAATCCACATATGTAAAGAAAAATACCAAAAATATTTATGTATATGTAAAGAAAAATACCAATATTGTAAAAGTTATCAAAATATATACATTCATTTCTTATTAAAAATAACTGAAATATATAATAAAAATATATGGACATGAAGATTCTTGGAGGAGAAGAAGAAGATAAAGAGATAAAGATAAAGATGATGAGAAACAATGAACATAAGGTTAGGATTGAGGCTTTTGAGAATTGAGATAAAACTCCAAAACCTTTCATAGTCCACAGAAACTCTCGAACTCCACAGATATGGGAGAGAGATTCTTAAACCAAAACTCATGCTCTCAGACAAAATCTAGATTCAAAATAGTTAAATTAAAAATCCTTAAACCAATCAATAATGGGTACAACATAACTAATCCTCAAGAACAAAAATGAAATCCTCATTATCAGTTTCAATAATCCTACCAAAACTTCAGGCTGCTTTTTCTCTCTAGCTCTCTCTCTCTAAAACAACCAAAAAAACAGATCAATCAAAAATGAGTAACCACATTACAAACATGCCCTTAACTCTCTACCACTCTCTCTAAGTCTCTTATTTTATCTCATCATCCAATAGAATCTCAAATTAGAGAAATAATTGTTTGATCGGTAACACCCGATCCCTGTTGTTTGTATATACCGCCAAAAAAACTGCTTTCACTCGCCTCCAAGCATTGCTTGTAACCGAGCTCGGGCTTCATCAGAAACACAGAATCTTAATCTTCTCCTCTGCGGTTGTTTAGGTGAAGACGGGACTGAGGAGAAGCAGATGACTACAACCGTCATATTATCTGATGAGTTAAGCCTAGCTGCTTCTTTTCCAAGTTCCATCGCACATTGTCTCGGGTCACCATGCCTCCTTAAACCTTGCCTTACATTACTCACTGCATTCTGGCTTGACAACACATCCCATATACCATCACATGCCAAAATCAAGAACTCGTCGTCCTCTGTTAGAATGATCTGTCGAATCTCTGGGTCAGAAATCAGTGGTGAAGAAGAATCAGTGAAAGGATTCTTCAGTTCCCAATCCCCAATAGCACGGGTGACAGCAAGGACCCCATTGAGGTATCCGTCTTCAAAGTATCCTCCTAAATCCTCAATCCGCCTTCGTTCTGGCTCATATGTTGATCTGTGATCGAAAGACATATCAACAGCCACTCCTCTCCTACATAGCACTGCACGGCAATCTCCAGCATTAGCAACCAGAAGATGTCGTCCAATTATCAGAGCGGTCAACGCGGTTGTCCCGCATGATCCACTGACAATGTTTTCATCAGCCATGGCAAGATCAGCCAAAGCAAAAGCCTTTCGGTGAGAATTCTCCAGTTCTTCTAAGAAAAACGCGTCCACAATGGAGGGCATCTCTGGAAATACAGCATCTTGAAAAAACAATCTTGTCAAGTTTTCCTTCATGAAAATTGCTGCCTCAGGTCCACCATGTCCATCAAACACGCCATAAAAAGCACTTGGTACCGAGAAGTTAAAGGACCCAAGATGAGCTGACAAGTCATCTATGCAAATGTGTTCATCCTCCATGGTTTCTCGGCTTCGAATGTCAGCAAAGCTCCCTGAACGTATAGTTGGAATAAACTCACTGGTTGATTCTCCAATGGTAGTAGTTACACAACTCATGCCCTGTTACAACAAATGTACATTTAAAAATTTGTTAAATATTACTGAACTTCGCACAAGTAAATAAACAGAACACCCAGAACAAAGCAAAATCAACAATCCAAAGGGCATTAAAGTCGTTCCTCTAACAATGTAAAATTGATTCATGAACACCTAAACTAATTCTTCATAACATAGTAAAGGTATAAACTTCCCAAAGCACAACACTAATCTTATCATTTTGCATTGTCTACACGAATCTAAACGAAGAGGGTAAGGAGGATTCAACATTATTATGCTACAGAGAAAGAAAAAAAAACCAAAACTAATATAAGCCCTGATGCAGAATTGGATCATTATCAGAATTTCAAACAACGATCTAATCTCAAAACCTAATTATAACTCCTAATCTAAACGAACAAACTCAATTATGAGGAAAACAAATCAACATGATCCATTTCAAGGGAAATTTCTAAGAAACCCAATAAATAAAAATGAGCGATTTTTAGAATAAGAAACCAAAACACATACCGATCCGAATCGAGGCGTTTCAGCGGAACCCGAAATCTCAGCACGGACAGACTCAGAAACACGAACTTCGTCGATCTGAAAATTCTTCTGATCTTTAGCAGCGGAGATATGGCACTTAACGTCAAGAACCCTGATCTCAGCCTCAGCAACCATTGTTTGACTCAAAATCATGACTTTGTTTATAATCAAATGGAGCAGATCCAATTGCGAATTTCACCGAAAGGTAAATCGAAGAATAAATCCACGAAATTTTGGGGGTGGAGCCGTGGAGGTGCTTTGCTTGGACGCAATTGAAATTCGCCTAAAAGAATAAAGAAGAATACAGGAAATGGGGAATTAGGGTTTGGTTTCTGTGTTGGATGTTTATTTGCATATTTCTGAATTGACCCATGCCTATATTAAAAATTTAAAATATAATAATAAAATAAATGTATTGAAGAAAAAAGATTGGTTTTAAATATTGGGAAAATTAGATTGGGTACCACGTTTGGCCTAAAATTTAGGTCCAGTATTATTTTCGAAGTCCATTTATCACTCATACCACAATTGAGGTGTGTAATGACCATTTTGCCCTTCATTTTGTTTGCTCAAATTTCGGGGACAAAATTCATAGTTTGAGCACACAAAAAGAAGTTTACATACCGTTGTCCCCGAAGTTTGAGTTTTTCCATAATTTCATCTTATTTTTGCATGTTTGCTGGTTTTTGTCCCTCAATTTTAATTCATTGTTCTTGGATTTTAGTATGTAAACTCTAATTGCGGTATTTTTATTTGTTTGATGTTTATATTTCGTTTGATGTTTATATTTCGTTTGATTATTGTCCCCGAATAGATTTTTTGTCCCTAGATACTTATTCCTAAATGTTACACTTTATCTGCCACATCCGCCGAGGGCAAAACCGTCTTTTTCATACCATAATACCACATGAATGTGGTACAAGTGGTAAATCATTCTCCATTATGGTAGAGATGCTAAGATATTTGAAAAATGTGGTATATTTGGCAAAAATCTCTTTAATATTTATGTTAGACTAAAAATAAAATGAATTTTTCAACTTTTAAATTTTGTAACCCCAGCTCCAAAATCTTTTTTCGTCGGAAAGGTTTATTATATCAATGGTGAATCTGAGTTTCGTAAAAAATTACATTCGGTGAAATTAGGCTTTATGGACTTTTACTTAGATATTCAGCCCAATGGGCCTATCTCATTTTAATACCAAGTTAGAGTCAGTCAGCCTATTTTCAAAAAAAAAAAAAAAATCCTTCGTCTTCTTCGATTCATCATTTCTCTTTTTCTTATTCTTCTTCTTCTTCTTCTTCTTCTTCACCTTCCAGCACAAGTTGTCAATGGCACGAAATCGGGTACACTTCCGTCGAAATATACTTCGTTACATTTCTAACTTCGTGATTTTTTCTAGGTTTTCGTAAGAATTCAATTCATGAAAATCTCACCTTCTGTTTGATTTCCATCGATGTTTCTTTTTCCACTTAGTTTCGTGCATGTTATTCTCCATTCCTACTGTATTAACTTGATTTTGAATTCGTTTTATGCATATAGGGATTTAAACAATTGCTACTGTCCCTTGTTTACTGTTGATATCTCATCTTATTCATCTCGCTAACTGCTCTTGGACTAATTTAGGGTTTGAATTTTTCATTTCATTTGTGAAACTAGTCCTGATCGATTTGATTTCTAATTCTATGTGTGTGTGTGTTCGTCGAATCAGGAGGGTTTGGTTTTGGTGCTCGATGTTGGTCCTGCGATGCATAGTGTTCTCCCAGATGTTGAAAAGGCATGTTCAATGCTACTGCAGAAGAAGGTAAAAGATCTTTTTCTTCTGAAATTATTGTTCATGAATTTGGATCTTTCATTATTGGTTTTGGTTTGTTGTTGCAGTTGATTTACAACAAGTATGATGAAGTTGGAATTGTTGTATTTGGAACTGAAGGTCTCTCTATCTCTTCTTCTTCCTGTATAAATCTTTTTATCCACAAGTTTTATTGATACTCTTTCTTTCCTGAAGCGTGTTGTCTGATGCCGTTGATGTTCGATTTTGAAATGTAAACTAGTAATCTATCGTCTTTAGTACTGGAATGGTTGATATGGTTTCTTTCTATGAGTATTATCGGCTATTTGATGTACTTTGAGAATAATGTTTCATGTGACCTCTGCAGAAACCGGAAACGAGCTTGCTAGGGAAATAGGTGGATATGAGAATGTTACGGTTTTAAGGAATATCAGAGTTGTTGATGAAGTAGTGGCTGAGCATGTAAAACAGCTCCCTCGAGGAACTGTAGCTGGTGATTGTATCCTGATAGCTATTTTACAGCTTATTTTGCCGTTTTCTTTCGTTTATTTTCCTTGGTTCTTTGACTGGCTTCAGTTCTTGATGCTTTGATTGTTGGGATGGATATGCTTATAAAGATGTATGGTAATGCACAAAAGGGGAAAAAACGGTTGTGTCTCATCACGAATGCAGCTTGTCCTACCAAAGATCCATTTGAAGGGACGAAAGATGATCAAGTCAGTACTATCGCTATGAAAATGGCTGCGGAGGGTATTAAGATGGAAAGCATTGTTATGAGGTCCAATTTAAGTGGTGATGCTCATGAGAGAGTAATAGAGGAGAATGATCATCTGTTGAATTTATTCTCCAGCAACGCGATTGCCAAAACAGTGAATGTTGAGAGTCCACTCTCACTGCTTGGTTCCTTAAAGACCCGGAGGGTTGCTCCAGTTACTTTGTTCAGGGGTGACCTTGAAATTAACCCAACAATGAAGATTAAGGTAACGTTTTTTGGTTGTGTCTTTTGCTTGTTCTGCAGTGTTTATAGATATCATCAAACTTGCTGTTCTTTGGTGTTATTCAGTACTTAAGTTCATTCACGTTTATATGATTGTTCATGAAATTTTCTGAGAAGAAGAATCTGAATTTGTAGGTGTGGGTTTATAAGAAAGTGGCTGAGGAGAGACTTCCCACTCTAAAAATGTATTCTGACAAAGCGCCTCCAACTGACAAGTTTGCCAAACATGAAGTGAAAATTGATTATGATTACAAAGTTACTGCAGAATCTACTGAGGTTATTGCTCCAGAAGAAAGGATCAAGGGCTTTCGCTATGGACGTCAGGTTATTCCTATATCACCAGATCAGATAGAAACACTCAAGTTTAAAACTGACAAAGGCATGAAGCTTCTGGGATTTACTGAGGCGTCAAACATACTGCGGTAAGCATAAACACATATATCTATGTTTGTCTGTAAACTCTTAGTTCTTAAAGTTTGATAGAACGTTGTTTTTGTGTTTTTCTCTGCATGTCAATGAAGACATTATTACATGAAAGACGTGAATATAGTTGTTCCTGACCCGAGCAAAGAAAAATCTGTTCTTGCCGTCTCAGCCATTGCCAGAGAAATGAAGCAAACAAACATGGTAGCAATTGTACGTTGTGTCTGGAGAAATGGACAAGGCAATGCTGTTGTTGGGGTCCTGACTCCAAATGTGTCTGAAAGAGATGATACCGTAAGTTAATGGTTTTATCTGCTCAAAGGAATACTTCTATTTGAATCTGATTATTTACCTTTTTTTTTGCAGCCTGATTCATTTTACTTCAACGTGCTTCCTTTCGCCGAGGATGTCCGCGAGTTTCCATTTCCTTCTTTTAACAAACTTCCTTCATCATGGAAGCCAGATGAACAACAGCAAGCAGTAGCAGATAATTTGGTTAAGATGCTTGACCTTGCACCTTCTGCGAAAGAGGAAGTACTAAAGCCTGATCTTACTCCTAACCCGGTTTTGCAGGTAATACCAGTTTTGTTCCCCTTTGTATAATTGTTGCAGGTAATTTGTCAACTCATATTGATGAAATATTTTATCAGCGGTTTTATGAATACCTTGAGTTGAAATCGAAATCCACGGATTCTGCTTTACCTCCTATGGATGAAACTTTCAAAAGACTTATAGAGCAAGATCCTGAACTCATTTCCAACAATAAATCCATAATGGATTCGTTTCGTGGAAGTTTTGAAGTCAAGGAGAATCCAAAGGTGTGTTCCCCTGAATCATAAGCTTTCAGAAAGGAACCTGAATAATCTCATTCTTAATTCTTTGACATGACTTTCATTGCAGTTGAAGAAGGCTTCTAAGAGATTGTTACGGGATAAACCATCGGGTTCAGATGATGAAGACAATCGCATGATTACTTATGAACCTAATGAGAAAAAAATTGATGTAGTCGGAGATGCAAACCCAATTCAAGATTTTGAAGCCATGATATCCCGCAGAGATAAAACTGATTGGACCGAGAAAGCAATCACACAAATGAAAAACCTAATAATGAAGCTCGTAGAAAATTGTACCGATGAGGGTGACAAAGCATTGGAATGTGTACTCGCTCTTCGTAAAGGCTGTGTCTTGGAACAGGTCTCATTTCTTTTCTCTATCTCTGCATTTGCTCTCAAACCTTTTCCAAGTTCTTTTTTCATGGAGTCTTCTTACATATGTGAGCAGGAACCAAAGCAATTCAATGAGTTCTTGAATCATCTATTCAAGGTATGCCAAGAAAGAAAATTATCTCATCTTCTCGAACATTTCACGTCAAAGAAGATCACATTGATTCCCAAATCCGAAGCAGCGGACAGGTTTGTTATAAACCATCTTCGATTTGATTAAATGTGTTTAAATAACTAAAATTAGTCTGATGAATGTCTTTGTTGGTCGTTGCTTTTAACCAGTGATGTGGTAGACGAGAACTCTGGAGATTTCACTGTTAAACAAGAGCCAATGATCGAGAGCTAACAAAGTCTTCGCTACAGCAACTAACTGATCTTGTGACTGTGTTGTCCGAAATGGCACCGTTTTCTCTCTGATTTTGCCTGTTTAAAGAACTCGGCAATTTTTTTTTTTTTGCCGTCTAATATATGTTATTAAAGAGATGAAAAATATCCCAATACAGAACCAAAAACAGAGCTTGATAAAAATACAAAAACAGAGCTCAACAAGCATTAAAGTACGTAAACAAAAAATTTTCCCAGCAATTTCATCGTCCCTTTTCTGATTCAATTCGCGAAAGTAACCACGAAGGGCCTCCACGAGCTAAGTATGAACGAAATCTTCCATCTCTCGTAACACTCATGGCAATGTCTCTGGCTACCGCATTCGCTTTTTGCGATGAAGTTTTGAAAACTACTTTGCCAAAATTAGGAAGCAACCGATGAATTCTGTCCAAATAAGAATGATACCGTGGCCAATTGGAGGAATCAATAATAGCTTCAATTGCAGCACTACAATCAGACCAAACCTCAATGTTATCCAAATGCAAATCATGTAGGCTGTGTAACATCCATAGAATCCCTCTCAATTCTGCAGCAATGCGGTTCGAGGCTTGTAAAAACATTTCCCTCGCATGAAAGACTGCATCTCCTTGGCTATTCCTGATAATCCAAGCTCCACCACACATAAGAGTATCATTTACCCATGAAACGTGGACATTGCACTTAAGCATATCAATTGGAGGCTTAGTCCATCTGTTTTCACGTCTTAAAGGCTGGTTATTAGTAGTATTAGATAATGTTTGTACGTCCCATAACTTATTCCACACCTCAGCTTCTTCCAAAGCATGACCTACGAGAGCATTCAAATCACCTTGTTTCCCACCATATAACAGTTCATTACGATGCTTCCATATTCCCCATAAAATCCAAGGGATCGCTGTTGGTGTCGGATCCCGCACCAGAAGTACGAGACCAACCAAAGATTGCCACGTAGTCAAGATAATGGCCCATAAAGAATGAAGTCCATTGGACCCAGGAGTCAAAGGAACGGTCGAAGTGGTTGTCACCACTTCGAGAATCCGAAGTGATTACATTGCGACATGAGTTCGATGAAGAAGGCATGGGTAAGATGGTTCAAGGATATTTGGGCCGAAAAGGCGAGGCCCACGAAGATCAGAGTCAACTCAAATTCAAACGTTGAGCATTAAAGTCAAAGAATCAAAACGGACACATTTAAGAGGGAATAATTGTACTTAATTATTCATTTTAATGTCAATTCTCTATGTATAAATATAAAGGCCAATGGCCATGTAAAGGGATCTCTCTCTCAAAAAAAAAAAAAAAGAAATATAGATAACAATTTTCGTAACAATTCACAAGTTTTTATACATTCATTTTTGTCCCTCAAGAATAATCTTTCCCACTTAATAAAATACTTGAGTGTGTGAATCCGACATCCACATTTTGGCGCCGTCTGTGGGGAGAATTAGGTTCTTGAGTGGTCAGATTTTTTCTTTATCACACTTCCGAGATAAGCAACAATGTCCGGAGGAGACGCTGCTGAGACATCATTGGCCGAAACCCTCAAAGCTATGCAGCAAACCATGTCGGACAAATCACAAAAATTCTCGGATGTGGAAAAGGCCGTCGATACGTTGCAAACATCCCAGGTATCTCTTAGTCAAAACGTCAATACTATACAAACTCGTGTTCGCTCTTTAAGTGCAGGAAACCCGGTGGGAATCCGAAGAGGGATATTCAACTCGCCAAGTTCCGCTGCACGAAATGAAACCAGCGGACAAACAACTCCCGGTGCTACTAATAATGTAGCTCAGACGTTGGAAGAAGAGACGCAGCTCGGGGATGAAGAACAACTTGCAGCTCAGTACGAGCAGGAGAACCTCGACCAGTTCGAGACCATGAGGAAGGTTAGCCAGGAGTTAAAAGAAATGAAATCAAAATTTCATCAAGCTACAAGTTCAGAGCCAGACATCAATCGAGTCATTGAAGAAGCTAGGCGAACACCTTTCATCTCGCGAATTGCGAGTTTGAGGATCAAAGATTCCCGGAAACTCAAATTGGACCCTTACAGCGGATTGGAGGATCCAAAAAGCTATCTCGCAGCTTTTCTGATCGCTGCGGGAAGAGTCGAATTGGATGAAGCTGATGAGGACGCAGGCTACTGCAAGCTGTTTTCGGAGAATCTATGTGGCCAAGCTCTAATGTGGTTCACCCAATTAGAGCCGGGCTCGATCAGCAATTTCGACGAACTATCAGCCGTATTCTTAAAGCAATACTCCATCCTTATGGATAAAAGCGTTTCAGATGCCGATCTTTGGAAGTTATCGCAAGGATCTAACGAGTCACTTCGAGTTTTCATCACCAAGTTCAAAGGAGTGCTCTCAAAGCTCCCAAGAATCTCGCAGCAATCAGCTTTATCTGCCCTACGAAAAGGATTGCGACATGATTCAAGGTTTAAAGAAGACTTAATACTTCATAAACCAGACACAATTCAGGATGCACTCTTTCGCGCGAACAACTGGATGGAGGTCGAGGACGAAAAAGAAAGCTTTGCCAAGAGAAATAAGCAAGAAAAGCCAGCAATCACCGTCCCTGCCAGGAAGTTCGAGCCTAGGGAAAGCAAAGGACCAAAGAAGTTTGGGTCGCAACCCTTCAACAATACCGTCGGAAAACAATTCCAAGGGAAAGGAAGATCAAACACTTGGGTCCGTGATGAAAGTCTATATTGCGACATTCATAAAGTAACCGGACATTTAACCAAGGATTGCAGCGTTCTTAAAAAGCACCTCGCAGAGCTTTGGGCTAGTGGCGATCTTTCTAAATTTGATATAAAAGATTTTGTGAAGGAATACCACGAAGCAAAGGAAAACTCCAAAGATCAAGATTCCAAAAGACCAAGGTTATCCAACGAGGAAGAACCAAGGAGTTCGAAGGGTAAGATCAATGTAATTCTAGGAGGTTCCAGATTTTGCGGAGATTCAATAAGTTCCATCAAAAAGCATAGACGAAATATCTTACTCAAAGCAAGCTTGAGCGAAGAAATTGATTTTCAAGGTGCCTCAATATCATTTAACGAAGAAGAAACACGGCATCTCGAAAGACCGCATGATGATGCTCTAGTCATTACTCTTGATGTCGCTAACTTCGAAGTATCAAGGATCCTTATAGATACAGGCAGTTCGGTCGACTTGATCTTTTTAAGTACTCTAGAAAAAATGGGAATCAGCCGAGGAGACATAGTAGGACCTCCATCTCCATTAGTTGCGTTCACAAGCGAGTCGGCCATGTCTCTCGGAACAATCAAGCTGCCAGTCCTTGCCAAGAAGGTATCGAAGATCGTGGACTTCGTTGTCTTCGATAAGCCCGCAGCTTACAACATCATCCTCGGGACTCCCTGGATTTATCGAATGAAAGCAGTCCCCTCTACATACCATCAATGTATCAAATTTCCAACATCAAATGGGGTGGAAACAATTCGGGGAGATCAAGAAGCTTCACGGACGTGTTACTTAGCTAGCCACCGTTTGAAGATCCAATAGCAATTAACAAAGCCCGCAAAAGAGGGACTAAGGCAAAAACCTCCTAGTGGGCAGGAAAAAGAGGATGTGGTAGTCGAAGTGGTGTTGGAAGAAGACAAACCAGATCAGAAAATTCGAATTGGAGCAACTTTGACTGGCCAAATAAAAGAAGCTTTGATCGAACTCTTAAGGAAAAACAAAGCATCATTTGCATGGTCAGCAGCGGACATGCCTGGCATAAATCCGAGTATAATTTGTCATGAACTAAACGTGGATCCAAGCTTCAAACCGGTGAAACAAAAAAGAAGAAAGCTTGGAGTGGAGCGGGCAAAAATAGTAAATGACGAAGTGGATAAACTTTTAAAGATAGGGTCCATAAGAGAAGTGCAATATCCGGAATGGGTAGCAAACACTGTCGTTGTCAAGAAAAAGAATGGGAAAGATAGAGTTTGCATCGATTTTACAGACCTGAATAAAGCATGTCCCAAAGACAGTTTCCCGCTCCCGCATATAGATCGACTTGTAGAGTCCACCGCTGGAAATGAGCTGTTGACGTTCATGGACGCCTTCTCGGGTTATAATCAGATAATGATGAACCCCAAAGATCAAGAGAAGACGTCATTTATCACAGATAGAGGTATGTACTGTTACAAGGTAATGCCTTTTGGTTTGAAAAATGCAGGAGCAACTTACCAACGGTTGGTGAACAAAATGTTTCACAATCACCTCGGGAAGACTATGGAAGTCTACATAGATGATATGCTGGTTAAATCATTAAAGAAAGAAGATCATGTTAAACATTTGGAGGAATGTTTTGATATTCTCAATAAATATCAAATGAAGCTGAACCCGGCGAAGTGCACATTTGGAGTCCCATCCGGAGAATTTCTTGGCTATATCGTAACAGAAAGAGGGATTGAAGCCAATCCAAATCAAATTAACGCCTTTCTAAACATGCCATCTCCAAGAAACTTCAAAGAAGTACAACGGTTGACTGGGCGGATTGCGGCTTTGAATCGATTTATCTCGAGATCGACAGATAAGTCATTGCCTTTCTACCAAATTCTAAAAGGGAACAAAGGATTCCTTTGGGATGAGAAGTGTGAAGAAGCTTTTGGGCAGCTTAAGGCATACTTAACCACTCCACCTATACTCTCCAAACCGGAAGTGGATGAAAAACTTTACTTGTACGTATCAGTTTCAAACCATGCGGTTAGTGGAGTCTTGGTTCGGGAAGACCGTGGGGAGCAGAAACCAATTTACTACGTGAGCAAGTCAATGACGGATCCAGAAACCAGGTACACAATGATGGAAAAGCTTGCACTTGCGGTGGTAACTTCGGCTCGGAAGCTGCGTCCATATTTTCAGTCCCATCCGGTTGAAGTGTTAACTAACCAACCACTCCGAACAATACTTCATAGTCCAAGCCAGTCCGGACGTTTGGCGAAATGGGCGGTGGAATTAAGCGAGTACGACATAGAGTTCAAAAGCCGAATCAGTATGAAGGCTCAGGTCTTAGCAGACTTCCTGACCGAACTACCAATACCTGGAACGATAGAGCAACCGGAGAACCAAACTTGGAAGTTACACGTAGATGGGTCTTCAACAAAGCAAGGATCCGGAGTGGGAATCAGGTTGGAATCTCCAACATCAGAAGTTCTGGAACAATCATTCCGGTTGTTATTCAATGCCTCCAACAACGAGGCAGAATACGAGGCCCTGATTGCCGGACTTCGATTGGCACAAGGAGTTGGTGCTAAGGAAATATTGGCTTATTGCGATTCGCAATTAGTAGTTAACCAGTTTAATGGAGACTATGAAGCCAAAGATTCAAGAATGAAAGCGTACCTCGAAGTGGTGAAGGATCTATCTAAAAATTTCTCGAAATTCGAATTAATCCGCATACCTCGGGGAGAGAATACAACTGCAGATGCACTCGCCGCATTGGCGTCAACATCAGGTCCTGAGTTAAAAAGAGTTATTCCAGTAGAATGCATCTCGGAGCGAAGCATTCAAGACAGCAAGAAAACCCTTGTCGTTACAAGGTCTCGAGCAGCGGCACGTGACCGTAGCGAACCAGAAATCGAACCGCCACCCAACAAGCGGAGGAAGCCAAGGGGATCAAATGCATCTAACAAGGAACCCGTTGTCTTAGCTGAAGAAGTAATTCCAGAAACGATATTAGAAACCGAGCCATTAATCGAGGAGGATATTCTTGAACCAAACGAGCATCCCGAACCAGAGCCACGAATATTTCACAAAGTTGACCAAATTCCGGCTAAAGACTGGGGGGCTGATTGGAGGGAGCCAATAAAGCACTACATCATGACGGGTGAGCTCCCAAGGAATAAATGGCAGGCCAGGAAAATGAAAGTCGTTAGCGCGAAATTTTGTCTGTCAAAGGATGCTTTATATAGACGAGGTGTCAGTGACCCTTACCTATTATGCATTTTTGGGCCCGAAGTCGAAATCGTCATGAGCGAGGTGCATGAAGGATTATGTGGGAGTCATTCATCAGGAAGAGCCATGGCTTTTAAAGTTAAAAGAATGGGGTATTTTTGGCCCACTATGATCACAGATTGTGTTAAGTTCGCCCAAAGGTGCAAGCGCTGCCAACTCCATGCACCATTGATCCATCAACCGTCGGAGTTATTCTCCTCCATTTCCGCCCCATACCCGTTTATGAGGTGGTCAATGGACATCATTGGACCATTGCACAAATCAACTCGAGGTGTACAATACCTTCTAGTCCTTACGGATTACTTTTCGAAATGGATTGAAGCTGAAGCGTATGTTGGTATCAAGGATTCGGTGGTGAAGACCTTTATTTGGAAAAACATTATATGTCGACATGGAGTTCCATACGAAATAGTCACCGATAATGGACCACAATTCATTTCACATGAGTTTGATGCCTTTTGTGCGGACTGGGGAATCAAAGTCAGTTATTCTACTCCACGATATCCGCAAGGAAACGGTCAAGCTGAAGCCGCGAACAAGATAATATTAAGCAATCTCAAGAAACGCTTAAGTCATCTAAAGGGAGGATGGTATGAAGAACTCCAACCCGTCATGTGGGCCTATCGTACAACCCCTAGGCGACCTACAGGAGAAACTCCATTCTCTTTGGTTTATGGTATGGAGGCGGTAGTACCAGCTGAACTCAATGTGCCCGGACTTCGCCGAACAGAAGCACCGTTAAATGAGGAAGAAAATTCAGCAATGCTTAATGATTCACTAGATACCATAAATGAAAGGCGTGATCAAGCTCTAATTCGGATTCAGAATTACCAGCAAGCAGCAGCCCGGTATTACAATTCAAAGGTTAAAAGTAGGCCGTTCTTTGTGGGAGATTACGTATTAAGGCGCGTCTTTGACAACAAAAAAGAAGAAGGTGCCGGAAAACTCGGTATTAATTGGGAAGGATCTTACATTATTACCGAGGTGGTTCGAAACGGTGTTTACAGGTTGAAAGATTTAGAAGACAATCCAGTCAAGCGACCTTGGAATGTGATCAACCTAAAGAAATTTTATGTTTAAAGCTACATGCATTGTTTATGTACATGAACTACGGTGTGGCTTGATCCCGAGATGGGTACGTAGGCAGCTCGAAAACGAGTTCAGCTATTAATAAAAATTTGTTTTATTTCTTTATTAAAGGAAAGAGTTTCGACTGTGCGAACAAGTGAAGCAAATAGAAGGTTCGGCTAAAGCGAACATACAAAAGATTGGAAATAGAGCGTTATTTTAAAAGTCGGAATGTCCCTTTTCGTACACTTCGGATTATGGAAATCTTGTTGATGAGCAGAACACTTCAACTCCTTGACCAGCAAGATCGAGGATCGGCATCATGCAGTCCGGAATTCGAGCAAAGTCAGAAATTCCAAGCTCAATCCACTCTCCGGGGTGAGATTCAAGGATGTGAAGATCTCTCGACACTGTAGTAAGCCTGTGTTGCATCCGGTTAATCCTCTTCCGAAGTCTCCTCTTTTCCGACATAAGCTTCCGGTGTTGAAGTTCGAGTGCTTCTATGAACGCCGTCGCCGTTCCTTGGTCTCTGATTGGGAGATCCCTGATCAAAGCACATGGGGCTCGGATCTGAGATCTCAAGAAGCCGCGAAGTGGAGGAGGCTGCCTGTTTGGATCATTTGGAACATCTTCATTCATCATTCCGATTCTAGAGAAGTCGGGCATAGATTCTGAACAGTGAAGATTGAACTCCATACCTGCTAAAATGAAAAGAAATGGTGAGAAGTAAAAGGAAATTGAACCTATAATTTATAGGAACCCCATATCCTTAGCAAACTGCGGATTCTATCCAAGGAATGGAGTGATTTGCGGAGAGATTCATGCCCTCGAACAGATCCTGCATTAAAAGGCGCATCTCCGAGAATATTTTAAAAGAGAGGAAAGTCGCAAACGTTTCCATAAATAAAAAAGGGGCCGAAGCCCATTACGAGTTTTTTTTTAAAAAAAAAAAGAAGGAAGAAGTGAAGAAGTTAAAAAAACATATATGGCAGAGGCTCAGGAACAGGCTCCTTCATCGCCGGTTTAGTCTTCGAAGTGGACGCCTTGTTCTTGGCATCCACTTCGGAACGATCCCGAACGCGTTTCCGGCAGTTGCTGGCCTCCTCCTCCAAGCCCTCTTCCTCTTCACTGTCGGATGGAACGACGTAGACAGGGACGTTCACGGGACCCGGGACCCCTCTAGCGCGGAGATACATCCGAAGCATCTTCGGGATCTCAGCAACGGAGTCGAAGTTCCGCCACTCCCATTGAAAGGGATCGCTCTCCAAGGCCCGTATCTTCCTTTCCACCCGAGCGATGCGAGCCTCGAGCGTCTGCCTTTTGAGTCCCAGCCGCTGCCTCTCTTCACACAAGCGACGGTGCTTGTCGGCAACCTAACATAAAAATGAGTGAATAAGACGAAACAAGAAGTTTTTAAATCAAAGCTTTGATATTTACCTTGTCAATAAAATCGCAAGCCTCTTTCTTCTCCTTCGAAGGAAAGTGAAAGACGGCGTGAGGGAAGAGAACGCCGGCCGGTTCAAAGCCGTCGCCGGACAAGAAGAGTGGGCTGCCGGGATCAACGGGGGCTACTGTTTCGTTTTCCATTCTTAAAATATTTCTCAAGTAAGATTCTAGAGTCATGTTTAAATAAAGCCTAGAGGTAGGTAAGCCTTTATTTATAATGATTTAGGGTTTGTCTTGGAACCATAAATCCATTAAGGGTAGCGTGTCCGAGTGATTTAAACCATTTTTGGAAAATCGAGAAAAGGCAATTATTGCATTAAAAGACGAGCCGTTTTCTTTACTTATAAGAAGGAAAAGCGCAACCGTTGCATTAACTACAAAAGTTTCTAAGGCCCAAGCCCAATAAGTTTATCGAGTTGACTAAACCCGAAGTGGGGAACTCGCTTTAAGCCGAGCTCAGCTCTCGCATTCTAAAGAGAAAGGTCTGATCAGCCTAAAAAATCTCGAAAGCATTGCCACAGGGCCACAAAAGGTTAAAAAGCGGACTTTGCAAACCCGCGTATAAATTTAACCAAACCCCCTTGGGTCACAACCTGGAAAGGTTTAAAAGCCTCCTCAGGCAAATTTCTTGTTCAAAAGAAAATAAAGCCTCCTTAGGCAAAAATAAGTTCGAAATTAAGTCTTAAAATAAAAGGGACAATCCCCAATTTAAAAAGTGGACGCAGCCACTACGGAGTGATCTCCACCTCGGACTCCGGCTCAGCAACCAAAGTTTCATTCACCTCCTTGACTGGTGCTTGATCAGATGAAGCTCCCTGACCTTCCTCCGCGGTACAACCAACCTCCGGAGAGACCTCCGGTACCGTAGGAGCTACGGGCGGGACAATACCTTCCGTCTCACTTGAACCTGGAAATAATAATTCCAGTCAATTGAAGGTACAAGGTAAGAAAAGGTAAGCCTCAGGAGCCAAGCGTTACCTGCCCAGTCCAAACCCGATTCACTTATAGGAGGTGATTCAGTAAAGAATTCCTCGAAGTCAAGCGGGTTGAAGGTCGAAGTGGGAAGAGCCGCCAAACGACTCCGTTTTTCAGAAAGATTAGTTGACAGCTCGGTCCTTTCTTGCTCCTCGGAGAAATCTGCTTCATGAATTTGATCCAGCAGAATCAAGTTGCTTTCATGCTCTTTGATGTCTGACTCCAAATCCGACCTAGCCTTCTCGGTTTGCATGAAGCGAATGGCCCCTTGGATCAACTCCATCTCGCGTCCCTTAACCTCCTTTCTGGCCTTCGATGCCGACCTTGCCAACTCAGAATCACGCAACTTGGCTAGCGCCTTGTACTTTGCGTCAAGCTCGATGAGTTGATTGTTCAGGGTATCGGCGGTTGATTCGGACTCTTGAAGCCTACCCTGAACACCAGAAAACTCTTCCTGGAGCTTGAAGTTCTGGTCGTACTGACCCTGCAGCTCCTCCTTTATCTGCGCAAGCTCTGATGTTAAACTGTCGATCTTGTCCTCCAGATCGTGCTTGGAGCCGGCAGAAGAACTGAGTTCAGCCTCAAGGGCAGAGAGTTTCTTTTTCCACATGTCAATCTCCTTCTCCCGTCCAATGACCAACCCTTCGTAATGTTCGATCATGTCGTTAAATTCGCTATGAGCCTGGCATTATACATGAACCCGGGATGGCGAGTTAGTTCGCGGAATGACAATGCAAAAAAAAAAAAGAAAAGAGAAACGGAACTAACCCGAGATGAGTGATGCGCGTGAAGCAAGTAGCGTTCACGAATCGCAGGGCGCCATTTGTCGAAGTCTGGCAGGATCGAACCCGATCGGGTCTTGAAGCATCGGAAGACGCTGCCCTCTTTCTCCATAGCTGTGAAGAAGGAAGAGTTGTAAAAATTGGAATTTTAATAAAGACAAAAAAGTATAAGTATGTGTAAATCACCAAACCTGAAAGCGATTTGACCTGAGGGACAAGAGCAGGCTTCAGCCTCGAGGGAGCATCTCGAGATTCAGAATCTCCACTTTTAGGGGAGGCACTCCGAGCAGTCTTTTCACTGACGGGCTTGGAAGAAGAAGACATGTCAACAGGTCGGGGAGGACCCATTGGTTCAGCAGAAGGGGATGATCGAGGTGAACGGTCAGTCCGGGCCCTTGATTTCTCCCTTCGCGGAGACGAGTCGTCACGGGACGACTTGTCCCTCTTCTTACGAACCAAATTCTTAAGAGGTTCGTTGCTGAAATCGTCTCGGGGAGGACGAGGAGAATCACGACGAGGAGACCGCTCTCTCCGAGGAGAACGTTCGTCGCGGCGTTCGCGGCGAGGCGTTAACTTATAAGCAACAACGGATCTGGCTCCCTCGGAGCTGTTGTCATCAACCAGCAGGGTCCTGCTGTAATCTTTTTTGTCGATGGCGGTTGCAAGGAACGCCTTGTTTTCATCACAAGCCTCTGCTATCGGCTTGGAGAGCTTCTTACGCTGGGCAGCGAGGGCCCGAGCTGACATTCCCTGAGTTGAGGGAGGAGGCGGAAGACGATGAAGTAGATTGGGAGGACTCATCCTGAATTTCCGGTTGGCCTCGACAAATCGGTCGAGGGTAAAAGAATTCCAAAGGGTTTCCCCTTCAAGGATTGTTTTGAAGAACTTGACAAATTCTTCAGTCGGGAGAGTTGAAGCGATGAAAGCTGCGAAATGAAACAACGAATTCGGTTAGTAAAAAAATAATAATAAACAAAAAGGGAATATACGACCTAGTCTCTACCAGGTTTCGCGGACCACTTCGATGGGAGTACATCGGAAAGATTCCCAATCGAAGCAGGAGTTTTCTTAATCAGAAACCAAGGATGGTGCCAGTTCTCATCCTTGTTCGGGAGGTGCGAGATGACGTTTCTATTGGCGTTTGGATACGCCGAGAAGTACCCAGTTTTCTTTGATGAACTCCTTACGCTTAGAAGTTCATTCAGCTCGGGGAGTCCAATGACGTAGCCAGCCTCCGCCGCAACGGTTATAATCCCGAGGATGGTTCGGAGGAGATTGGGGGTTAATTGAGGTAAAGCGATCTCAAGAGCCGCCAAGAATCGAACTAGGGCTTCGGGAAGGGGGAAGGTCAATCCGCAGCCCTTGAAGTAAATTTCGTAAACACAAAAGTAGCCGGCACGGTGGTTCTCAGGAGATTCCGTAGGGTCGGCTATTTGCGCCTCCGCTATAATTCCAGGAGGAATTTGACAAAGCCCCTTCAATCGCTCAAGGGATTGAAGAGTACAGGTGGATTTGTAATGAGGACCGGCGATGTCGTTAGGACGAGTGCATTCGTCATTACTAGAACGCCTCTCGTCGTAAGACGGAGATTCAGGTCTTTCAGAATCAGAAGTCATCGAATAAAAATGAAAAATTCAAGATCCGGCGAAGAGAGGTTTTTTGTGAAGAAGAGAAGAGAGAGTTTTTGATTAAAGTACAAAAGTAAAAGAAGAGAGTAATGGTGAAAAGAAGTTACCTCAAGCTAATGATGAAACCGCCTCGGAAGTCGTGTGGGAAGTGGGAAGGTTTTTCCCGTTTTAATAGTAATTAAACAATATACGGTCATAATGATGACAGATGTCACTCAGTTAAAAAAGGCTAGTGCCGAAATTAAAGGAGTGATGAGATTTTCGGCGGGAAATCAGAAAGATTCTCGAGCGCAATCTTTGGCTATTTGAGCATTTAAAGTCCTCCGAATTGGAATAGCACTTCGAAGAACTTGGGAGGCTAATTGTTGGTGTCGGATCCCGCACCAGAAGTACGAGACCAACCAAAGATTGCCACGTAGTCAAGATAATGGCCCATAAAGAATGAAGTCCATTGGACCCAGGAGTCAAAGGAACGGTCGAAGTGGTTGTCACCACTTCGAGAATCCGAAGTGATTACATTGCGACATGAGTTCGATGAAGAAGGCATGGGTAAGATGGTTCAAGGATATTTGGGCCGAAAAGGCGAGGCCCACGAAGATCAGAGTCAACTCAAATTCAAACGTTGAGCATTAAAGTCAAAGAATCAAAACGGACACATTTAAGAGGGAATAATTGTACTTAATTATTCATTTTAATGTCAATTCTCTATGTATAAATATAAAGGCCAATGGCCATGTAAAGGGATCTCTCTCTCAAAAAAAAAAAAAAGAAATATAGATAACAATTTTCGTAACAATTCACAAGTTTTTATACATTCATTTTTGTCCCTCAAGAATAATCTTTCCCACTTAATAAAATACTTGAGTGTGTGAATCCGACATCCACAATCGCCATTCTCATATTAAGTAAAACTCCATCATTGTTCATAACTTTCAACAGAAAATCTAAATTATCAAAAATAGAATCAGTGAAACCTTGGACAGGCAAAGGAATGTTAGCAATCTCCCAAACTTCCCGAGCCGGCCGGCAATGGAATAAAACATGGCTAATCGATTCTACAGCATCCTGACATAAAGAACATTTAAGATCAGTGTTCATACCATGAGCTCGTAAGCATACAGAAACTGCCAATGCACCCGATAAGGCCCGCCATAAGAACATTCTAATCTTGGGGGCTGTTTTAATAGCCCAAATCTTCACCTTCAATGCTCGGGATTCTTGCTCCTGGACAGTTATTGGTGCAGGCACGTGTTGCAAGTGAGAAATTAACCAATTACCACTCTTTACCGTGTAACATCCAGATCTATTATACGCCCATATGAAAATGTCCTGTGACGCAATATTTGGTGGGTAAGACATGATTCTGACAACGTCCGGAGGGAAAAACAGTTCCGATAATAGAGGTTGGTTCCAAGAGCCTTGGGAGGTAATAAGGTTTGAAACCCGTAAGTCTAAATCGAAAAGAGACTGTTTGTTGAAAGGCCGACGCGGCGTGTTATCAAATATCCATTTGTCAGTCCATACACTTGTTGATTGACCATTACCGATGTTCTTAATGAGACCCTTTTCAAGAAGATCACGACCATGTATGATACTGCGCCACGCATAGGACACGAGACCCAATGACAGCATCCATAAAACCCTTCCGGTTATAGTATCGTGCTTTGTATACACGGCCTAATAAGGTAGAAGGCTTTGTGAGTAATCGCCATGCCTGTTTCGCAAGTAAAGCTTGATTAAAATCCCCAACATCACGAAAGCCTAATCCACCATCTTTCCTTGCTTTACACATTTTTTCCCAAGACACCCAATGCATCTTCTTCTTATCTTCACTAGAATTCCACCAAAAACTCGTCATGGCACTAGTAATCTGTTGGCATTGATACTGTGTTAATTTAAAACAAGACATAGCGTACAAAGGAAGTGCCATAGCTACTGATTTGAGGAGTACTTCTTTCCCTCCCAAAGATAACGTCTTTGCATACCAACCAGTCAACCTAGTTTTTAGCTTTTTCGTTATGTAGGCGAGCAAATCACATTTCGAACCACTAAAACACTCCGACAGACCTAAATACATACCATCACCACCTTCCTTAGAAATTCCAAGAAACAGTCCCAGGAGATGTTTCATAATTGGTTCCATCTTTGCACCATAAATAGTCGATGATTTCTGCAGGTTTATCTCTTGACCAGAAGCATCACCATACAATTTCAAACAATGAAGAATTTCAGCGCCTTCTTTAAAATTAGCCCTACATAGGAAAAGACTATCATCCGCGAAAAGTAGATGTTGTATGGAGGGACAAGATCGCGTTAGTCTCAAACCAGTTAGACGCCCTTCTATTTCAGCTTTATTCATGGTATGAACAAGTGCCTCAGCACATAGAATAAAAAGAAAGGGCGAAATTTGTTATTACATATTACTAGTTATTAGTATTACCTTCCAAAGACCTGGGCATTTGGGTACCCGTACTTGATCGGTTATTTTTTTTCGGGTTTCGGGGAGGGTCGAGACCCATTCGGGTATTCTAAAAATTTGGTTCGGGTTCGGTTCGGGTTTGGATCGGTACGGGTATTTTAATTAAAAAGAAAAATACCCGAAAATAACCAAAAAATACCTGAAATATTTTCGGGTTCGGGTCGGGTTTGGCTTTTTTACTCATATATACCCAATCTAACCGAAATACCCAATTTTTGAAAATAAATTGGTTACTTTTTACTTAAAGATAACCAAAAGTATCTAAAAATACTAAAATTATCCACGGGTATATTTGTATTCGGGTACCCACGGATATTGGATTCAATTCGGGTTCGGTTCGGGTAGAGAGGTCTAGGATCCATTCGGGTATTTTAAAAATCGGTTCGAGTTCGGTTCAAGTATTTTTTCGGGTTTTCGGTTCGGATATTCGATTCCGGGTATTTCGCCCAGGCCTGGCTTCCATAGTTAAGTGTCAGAAACGACATTTTTGTTCGATAACCATTTCACAAATTTATTATGTTCATAAAATGGTAATCCGATTGTGTAAAAATAATGGAATCGCAAGACAATCTTGTATTAATCTAATTCTATTGAAAAAGGAATTTATTTATATCTAATTTATATTCATTCCTTAAGATTATCATGAGAGATTTCCTTTAGATAATCTTAATTAAACAGTTGTATTTTAAAATTAGTAACTTATATATCTTTTAGTATTTAAAAGATAATAATTCTTTTCCTATCATATCAAGGAATAGACCGTTCCACCTCTTTCAATTCATAACAATGGTAATCCTTTTTTGGATAAGAAAACAGAGAGGATACATCTCTATATATATATTGAAGCAAAAGAAGTCGAGAGAGACCAGAGACATTATATACAGAGATAAACGAAATCGTGGAGAGGAAGTAACGAATTAGGGTTTCGACCAAAAAGATGGAGCCACAAGAAGAAGAGAAGAACGGAACTATGCAGAGAAAAAGATGTAAATCTTCATCGTCGTTGTCCATACCTCTCGATATAACCACAGAGATATTCTTAAAGCTACCTGCGAAATCTGTCGCAAGGTTTCGTTGTGTTTCGAAGCTTTGGTCATCAATCCCCACCTCTCGATATTTCACCACCTCGTTCGAATCTCGACCTAACCTTTTGTTCTTCTTCAAAGAAGGCAATAGGTTCTTTGTTGTCACGATTCCTAAACCTAATCGGAGACCGAACGAGTCCTTTTCTTATACTTCTTCTGAGATTCTTGATAGTTACCAAATACCCTATCCAAAACATAGCTGCCTCACCATTAAAACCGAGTCGGTCCACGGTTTGATCTGCTTTCAGAGAGGAACAAAACCTACAGTCTGGAACCCTATTATGAGAAAGTTCAAACCTTTACGCAAACCGGACAAGAGCTGGGAGAGTTTAACTGTCTTTTTAGGGTATGATCCAGTCGAACGTAAGCACAAAGTAGTGTCCATGACTTGTGATCAAGCTTCTGATGAGTGTCGTGTTTTAACGTTGGGATCAGATCAAGAATCATGGAGAACGGTCAAAACCAACTATAAGCATCTCCCTTGCCGTGGCAAGCGCAAAGACAATTATGGACCGTGCAGATGCATCAACGGTGTTCTATATTATCGAGCCGAGATTGGTCCTCACCCGGTTATAATGAGTTTTGATGTAAAATCTGAAAAGTTCCATGCGATAAGATTACCATGGGATGAGGAGTTTTCGCCAAAGATGATGATATCTTATAAAGGGAAGTTAGCTTATCTCGGTCATTCCAATGGGACGAATAGTCTTCCTATGTGGGTTTTAGAGGATGCAAAGAAGGGTGAATGGTCGACTTATAACTTTTTACCTCTTTCTCACTATGATCGGAGTTCAGAGACCCATTTCAAGCTAATAGGTATCACCAATGATGGTGAATTGATTTACGTACCATACATGGTATTCGAATCTTTTGATGTCATATATATTGATCCAATAAGAAAGACGTTTAGGAGAGTCAAATACAAAGGAGTTGCAGATAAAGGTTTTAGACAACGCAATGGACTTGAAGAACATAAACCTTTACGTGGGATACAATATTCACCCAATCATGTTGACACTCTCATATCTTTGTGATTCTTTTTCTTGGTTTTCTTATTTTTATAGTGAAACTTTTCTTCATGCAGCTTTATGATTTTTCTTTTTATCTTTTAATGTCATTATATTTTAGTTGTAGTCTTCGGGATTTTATTCAAAATTCTATGAGTACATCCTTTTTTTCAATTACCAAGGTTCTTTTGTGATCTATAAATTATAATTACAAAACATTAATTAATACACATGGGAAATATACCTTGTTTAGTTTTTAGGAGAACAATGTAGTGTTTGTCTAAAATCTTTATCTGCAATTCCTTTGTATTTGACTCTTCTAAACGTCTTTCTTATTGGATCAATATATATAACATCAAAAGATTCGAACACCGTGTTTGGTACGTAAATCAATTCACCATCATTAGTCATACCTATTAGCTTGAAATGGTTCTCTGAACCACGATCATAGTGAGAAAGAGGTAAAAAGTTATAAGTGGACCATTCACCCTTCTTTGCATCCTCTAAAACCCACATCACATAGGAAGACTATTCTTCCCATTAGAATGACCGAGATAAGCTAACTTCCCTTTATAAGATATCATCATCTTTGGCGAAAACTCACCATCCCATGGTAATCTTATCGCATGGAACATTTCAGATTTTACATCAAAACTCATTATAACCCGATGAGGACCAATCTCGGCTCGATAATATAGAACACCGTTGATGCATCTCCATGGTCCATAATTGTCTTTGCGATTGCCACGGCAAGGGCGATGCTTATAATTGGTTTTGACCGTTCTCCATGATTCTTGATCTGCTGAACCCAATGTTAAAATCCGACACTCATCAGAAGCTTTATTACACGGCATGGACACTACTTTGCAGTGGCGGATCTAGAAACATATATAGTATGGGGCATAATATATTTAAAATATAAATTTTTATCTAAAATATTATATTTATTGATTAAAAGACATGTAAATGAAGCAAATTTATTTGATGTGTTCAATTGTTGATCAACCATTGATTCTACTACTCTATATAAACATTATTCCTTTAAACAATTAAAAAAAGGTTAGAGAAAAAAATAGATTAAAATATATGGAAAGCATTTATTACTTGAAATCAGTAAAAAGAAAGAAAATAGTAGCTAATTGACTAAAGAATTAGTAGAGGAATATTATATTGTATGTGGCACGATACACCAATTATTCTATCTTTTCTTCAAAGTATATATAACAAAGTTCAAAATTATCAAATTTTGTATAGGGCACGTGCCTAGGTACTAATACACGTACGTCCGCCCCTGCTACTTTGTGTGTAGCTTTGACTGAATCGTATCCTAAAATGACTGTTATACTCTTCCAGCTCATATAGAATTTATTGCCACCGTGTGTGTGAGCGGCTACTTGCAGGTTTATTCAAGCTTCTACATGTAAACACTACTCTCCAGCTTGCTGATCCCTTCACCAAGACTCTTTATTCGGTTTTTATATGTTTTTTTGTTGTAAAGGGTCTGTATAGTTTCTTGTATATAAAGTCTGAGAGTCTTTGTATGTACTAGAGTCTTTAGATTTTGGTTTAAGGCTTTGTTTGGTTGAGTCTGTATATAAACCCCCAGTTGTATCATTTTACTAATTAATGAGAAAGAGTTTACCCCTAATTGGTTGCTTGTAATTCAAGAAATGTAGTTTGAGTTAGTGTTATCTTTGTTTCGTTGCATTCGAAGTTGAAGACAGGGGAAAAATAATGGTACCTCTTCAGTGCCTTGTATAAGAAGTATCCACAGAGGAGACGGTGATATATAGATCCTCTGTAAGATTCTTTTGAGTAGATTATGTTTCTAAAGGATCGTTATCTTTGCTTAGATGATGCACTATAGGTAATGGATTTGTCCTATACTGTTTTAATTCGTTAGTGTTCTTCATATGTTCAGATTCGTGTTAAGCCTGATCCTTAATAAATATTCAACATTCACTTAATTAGCCTCATGATTAATTAAGCACATATAGTTTGATATCATCATCATCTCCTCTTAATATTTATCGAGAAAGATAAATACCATAATTTATGGATAACTGTATTACTATATTTGCAATTCTTCTAACCATGGTAAAAACTTTCTTCATCGCTCATATCAACTTCTATTCTTGATTCTGTTTTTGACTAATGCGTTGTACGTAGATTACTCTATATATATACTCATTGCTTTGAAATTCATTTTCTACCATAAACTTGAACAAAAACTAAATAAGAAGAGAAAACAAGAATGGCTGCGAATCTAAGGAACAATGCGTTCTTGTCTTCTCTTATGTTTCTTCTCTTAATCGGTTCCTCATACGCAATCACAAGTTCAGAAATGAGCACAATCTGTGACAAAACCTTAAACCCATCTTTCTGTCTTAAATTCCTCAATACTAAATTCGCATCTCCTAATCTTCAAGCCTTGGCAAAAACCACACTTGATGCTACACAAGCAAGAGCAACACAAACATTCAAAAAACTCCAATCTATTATCGATGGAGGAGTCGACCCTCGATCTAAATTAGCTTACAGGTCATGCTTAGATGAATACGAGAGCGCGATTGGAAACCTCGAGGAAGCTTTTGAGCATTTAGCTTCAGGAGATGGCATGGGGATGAACATGAAAGTTTCTGCTGCATTGGATGGTGCTGATACATGTTTAGATGATGTGAAGAGATTGAGATCAGTAGATGCTTCGGTTGTGAATAACAGTAAAGCAATTAAGAATCTTTGTGGTATTGCTCTTGTTATCTCTAACATGTTACCACGTAATTAATTTTAAATCTTCATCATGTGTTTGCTCTGATTAATTGTATTGTTTGCGAGAGGACAAACTAAATTATTATACTTATATTATAATTGAAACCGTCTATATAGAAATTGATAAGTTTTTTAATTAAAATGAAGCTTTAGTTTGGTTATAGATAGATAATATCTATAACCCATGCCAATACAAAAAGGCTTTAAGAAATTCAATGATGGATAATTTAGTAGTTTTACATTTGTGTAGTATTGTATGAAATTGTTTGAATTCTTTCAATTTTGGTGAAGTTTTTTATGAGATTTGAAAACCTTAATTGGAGAAAAGTAACCAGATATATAAACTGGTCCTACTAAGTACCAGTTTGATCATATGATTAATTCTTAATTGGAGAAAAGTAACTAGATATAGAATCATCATGTTATTGAACAGGATTGCCATGACCAAAGATTGATGATATGATTGTTTTTATTTTGGTCCTACTGAGTACCAAAATTTTTATTTCCACATTTTTTGTTATAATCAAGTCTTAACAGATTGAAGATGATAACGCATTTAAGCAGATTGTCACTATAAAAAACATGTACTTTGATTGTCAAAAAAAAAAACCGTACTTTAGAAAAAAAATTCCACTTTTCACAAGGCAATAATTCTTCTAGAGTATTTCGTAGTAAAGTGGTATGAGCCATCAATTACAGATTATATAAATATCTTATGTTGTAATATACTATATATACGTATTATCGAGAAAGCGAAAAAATACACACAAACGAGGAAACATTAATTACAAAGACCCTTGGCTCTTGATTAATTAATCTACATGTAGGACCTATCCAAAAGCATGTATCTTCAAGTATTATGAAATGTAAGTAACAAACAATATAGTTATCAATATATCTTATTATACAATAATAGTACAGAAGTAAAATAAAGTTATTATATTTATATTTGGAAATCAAAATAATAATTAAAAAAATTATGGAAATTATTTCAAATGACTAGTTGTACACAATTTTTGGCTATATATTAGTGCATATGCAAGGGCATATCTTTGAAGTTTGATCTTAAGGGAAAAATAATATTAAAATATTGTAAGAGCACTAATTAAGATCTTTTGTAAAGTAATTGATTATTGGTAGAACATGTTTAGATCATAAGAAATAATAATTTAATAATCAAAAACTTTAAATGTTTTTAAAAATTAAAAAAATTATTTCTAAAATTGAAAAATTAAAAACTAAACTTATATTAAAATTGACTTTGGCTCCGATTTGGCCGGAAATCCGAGCGAAATCGGCGAAGCAACGAAGGCGAGAAAATTAGATGCAACACGATTTTCGCCCAAATGAAAAACAATTTCCGTTAACAAAATTCGAACCAATCCGCGGATGCCACGTGGCCACAAGAACGGGCTTAGATCAGTTCTAGTCCAAGACCACTTCTCATGTTCTTAATCCACTAGTCCAACATTTTATTATTTTTTTAACATAAGATCAGGCCATTAGTTGGCCCGATAAACATGGTCTTAGAGTGGGGTTTGTGATGATTAAGAAACTCATAACACAATTCTTAAGTGATTTTCTCTTTTTTTCGGTAAAAAGAATCTCTTAAGGTTTTTTTTTTATTCTCTCCGTCTCTCAGTTTTTTGTTTCTCATCACAATGGCCTCAGCATTTGAAGGTGTTGAGAAAAGGCTGGAGATCATCTTCTCAGCCTCCACGTCCAACAAAAATCTACGGGAAAAGCTGACGAGAAACGTGCTGCACCAGATCCTGAAACCGGTGGACTGCAAAATCGAAGATCTTCTATCGGAAGATCAAGTCGATGCGTACCTGCTTTCAGCTTCTAGCCTTTTTGTCTTCGATGACTTTGTGATCTTGAAGACCTGCGGAAATACTAAGATCTTCGAGTGCATGAAGGAGTTAATACGTGTAGCAGCTAGAGAGGTGAACTCCGTTCTTTACACTAGAGGTCAGTTTTTCTGGCCCCAAATGCAGCCGGACCCACACAGCTTGTTTTCTAATGAGAAATTTGCCAAAGGGAAAAGAGAATAAAGAGAAAGTTGTGTCTTATTCATATCAAAAAAAGAGTATATATACATGTTATAGGAAACCCTAAACATACTTAAGGATATTAACATAAAACTCTAGGAATTGTACTATATTTACATATAACTCCCTAATACTCCCCCTCAAGTTGGAGCATGAAGATTATACATGCCCAACTTGCGCCGTAAATAAGCAAATTGTTGAGAACCCAAAGCCTTAGTAAAGATATCCGCTGGTTGCTCCGTAGTGGTAAGATGTGCAGTAACCAGTGAACCATCCTGAATTTCATCCCGAATGAAGTGACAATCCCTCTCAATATGTTTCGTCCGCTCATGAAAAACTGGATTGGTAGCAATATGTAAGGCTGCCTTATTGTCACAAAACAAACGCATCGCCTGCGGATGAGACACTCCAAAACATCCTAAAAGCTCACGATTCCATTTCAACTCTCGGGCAGTAAAACTCATTGCACGATATTCAGCCTCTGCGGAAGAAAATGACACCACATCTTGTTTTTTTGTCTTCCAAGCAATCGGAGAATCACCCAATATAAAAATAAAGCCTGTAACCGATTTCCAAGACATGGAACATGTAGAAAAATTTGAATCACAATAAGCTGTCAATTGTAAATCAGGATCAGCACTCAACATAATACCTTGACCCGGACAGCCTTTAAGATATCTGACAACCCGTATAACTCCAGCCCAATGCTTGGCACATGGTTGTTGCATAAATTGAGCCAACATATGCACAACATAGGACAAATCTGATCGGGTAAAAGTAAGATATACCAAACGCCCAACAAGCCTCCTATACCTCTCGACATCCTCATAAAACTCTCCTTCATCATCCGGCAACTTATGGTTTTGCTCAAGCAGAGTAGACACTGGTTGACATCCCAACAACTCACATTCACTTACAATATCCAAAGCATACTTCCTTTGCGACAAGTAAAAACCATCAGGAGACCGAGATACTTCAATGCCCAAAAAATATTTTATAGCCCCCAAGTCCTTCATATGAAAACATTCACTAAGGTATCCCTTAAACTTCTGAATACCTTTAAGATCATTTCCCCCAATCAACAAATCATCAACATAGACCAACACAAAGAGTTGCATAGATCCACGCTCCAAGGTAAAAAGAGAGTAATTGGCTACCTGCTGAGCAAACCCATACCCTTTTAGTGTTGCTGCAAGCTTAGCAAACCAACAGCATGGTGCTTGACGTAGACCGTATAAAGATTTCTTAAGTCGACAAACTTTTGATTTATCTTGAGAAACAAAGCCAGGAGGTAGTCTCATATAAACTTCTTCCTCAAGATCCCCATGTAGAAACGCATTATGAATATCCATCTGATGTACTTCCCATCCTTTGACAGCCGCAATCTTAAGAAACTCGCGAATAGTTGTCATTTTCACAACCGGAGCAAATGTCTTATCAAAATCTAACCTTCGACTTGTCGATTTCCCATGGCCACCAAACGAGCCTTGTAACGCTCAATTTCCCCATTCGACTTATACTTGATAGTAAATATTCAATGACTGCCAATAACTTTCTTTCGTGGCGGAAGATCAGTAATATCCCAAGTGTCATTTGCTTCCAAAGCATTCACCTCTCCAGACATCGCATTGCACCATTTCTCATCCTTAACGGCTTCCGAGTATGACTTAGGAACCGAGACAGCAGTAATGGCCGCAAGAAAAGCTCTCTGTAAATCAGAAAATCGGTCACAACTCACATAATTGGCAATGGGATAGAGGACCGTACCTGGAGCAGAGGACGCTGATTGAGTGGGTACCGGTGAGAGTGTGGGTTGTTCAACTGAGCAACGTGTAGTATATAGTACATAATCACTTAGATGAGTCGGAGGTTTTCTTTCTCGTTCGCTTTGTCTAACTTTAATCCCTTTACCAGTCAAATTATCATTCCCTAATTGACTCCCCCTTTCCTCCAAAGCAGTATCCGAAGTTTTTTTAATTACCTTTGGACCCCGTAATATGAACACCGGATGAGCTGGATGCTGGACCGATCGATCCCGGTGCCGGATCGATCGATCCGTTAGTGGCTGATGTCTCAGTAATTTGCTCCGGATTGATCGATCTAGGTTTGGGATCGATCGATCGCTCCGTCACTGGTTGCAGCTCGTCACATGTCAGTAGCTTGGGATCGATCGATCCACGTGCCGGATCGATCGATCTAGTTTGATCCGTCAATTCATCAAATGTCAGTAGCTCGGGATCAGTCGATCCACGTGACGGATCGATCAATCCAGTCGTCTTTGGTCGAAACTGATCATCGTCAAACTGTGCTGGATCGATCGATCCTGGCTGTAGATCGATCGATCACTCCTCCAACAACTGATATGGGAATTTATCTTCCTTGAAACACCACATCTCGAGAAACAAAGAATTCTAACTTCTCCAAATCATACACACGCCATCCCTTCTGACCAAACGGATACCCCATAAAAACACACCGTCTACTTTGTTCCCCAAACTTATCTTTATCCCGCAAAACATTCCGAGCAAAGCATAAGCTACCAAAGACCCGTAAGTGAGTGAAGCTAGGTACTTCCCCGAACAACAGTTGATAGGGTATCTTTCCTTGCAAAATAGTGGATGGAGTTCGATTAATCAAATGACATGCAGTGATAACACACTCACCCAAAAACTGACGTGGTAAGGTAGCTTGAAACATCAATGATCTAGCAACATTCAATATATGTCTATGCTTTCTCTCCACTCTACCATTTTGTTGAGGAGTATAGACACACGATGTTTGATGCATGATTCCCTCTTCCAGGAAGTAGGATCGCAAACCCATAAATTCCCCACCATTATCACTACGTACTACTTTCACCTTCTTCTCAAACTGTCGTTCCACCATTTTGAAAAAATTCTTAAGAGTTAAACCTACTTCACTCTTTTCCCGTAACAGGTGCTCCCAAACCGCTCTCGAATAATCATCTACTATTTTCAAAAAATACGCAGCACCCGAAGTAGATACTATTCGATACGGACCCCAGAGATCACAATGAATAAAATCAAAAATTCCAGCAGCTTTATTAGAGATCACAATGAATAAAATCAAAAATTCCAGCAGCTTTATTAGAGATCACAATGAATAAAATCAAAAATTCCAGCAGCTTTATTAGATTGATCCCAATCTCTCAGGTTTGTTTCGCCCTTAAACAAATATCACAAACTGTTGTAGAACTAACTTGCTTTCCAATATCTAAATAACTTGATAAATAGGGAACAACATGACTAGATGGATGACCAAGACGAAGATGCCATAAATCCCATGATCCTGAACTGTTCACAGTCTTGTGTATCTTCACACCAATCACCCCTCGAAGCACGTACACGTCCCCACACTCTTCACCAACCCCAATCAGCGTCTTCATAGCCCAGTCCTGTATAACATACAACTCATCAGTGAATGAAATAGAACCTTTAACCACTTTCAACAACTTTGCAACCGAAATTAAGGAGCACGTTAAATCCTTAGAGTACAAAACTCCTTGTAGCCACAAATCACCCCCTAAACATAGATCACCCTGTTTCGTAGACACCACATGATCCCCATCGGATTGTCCAATCATACATGGATTAGTATCCATCACATTAGACAAGTAGTCTAGATCGCCAGTCATGTGGTGTGATGCTCCTGTATCAATAATAAAATCAACACATTCTTTCTTACCATTCAACTTCTCATTAGGATTTGACTTTTGAGAAGCAAAGAGACTCTTGAGAGCATTCCATTGATCATCGCTCATTTGGGGTAGAGATTGACGGTCCAAATCAGCCGTTATCCTTGTAGAATTAGCTTGTATGCCCCCAACAATATTGGCCTGAACACCCGTGACCGCATTGGCCCGACCACCAGACCCGCGACCACGTCTAAACCGGCCTCCACGTCCACCTCTACCACGATCATTGTAGTCGCGACCCCGTTCTTCCCACCATTCAGGAAGGCCAATTATCTGAAAGCAATCAGCCTTTGCATGCCCATACTTACCACAATGAGTACATGTCACGTCCTTTTCGCGATAAAAATTTGAAGTTCGACCCCGTTGCGCAGCTTGTACTGCAAACCTACAGCCTCCGGAGTTGCATCACGATTCCTAGTAATCGTGAGTTGTCTCTCTTCTCGAATGATCCTTTGATAGACTTGTGGAGCTTAGTA